>NC_143393.1:52805527-52960559 GCF_980474605.1 Leiobunum rupestre
GAATGTGCGTAACCCGATAACTGAAATATTATTGTTTTGATTTTTTTATAAAATCATTGATTTAATTTACGTATTTAATTTTAATGTATTTATGAAAATATACTTGTAGATTCTATAGTTATTTAATTCAGTGAAACTGCAATTAAATTTTGTTATTAATTAATAATGAATAAAGATTAATGTAAACTATAGTTTTCGTTATAGCTGCACTTAAATTATTGATAAATTCATCAAGAAAGTAAGCACAAACGTAAAAATTCAAAAAAGCCCCAATCAATTAAATTAGGTTTAAATCAAATTTAAAAATCAACAAATTTGTGCCAATGATTCTGTCGCCATTTCGGTGGATTGACTCTCTCGAATCGACGTATTTAAATTAATATATTTCCCGTACTAAAGGTTATAGGTCTTTTAGGTATCTCCCTCCCGATCGATACAGAATTGCCACAGGTTAGGGAAAGCAGGGAAAAGTCAGGGTAATATCAGGAAATTTAAAGAATTTGATTTTGAAAGTAGGCCTTCAAAGTCAGGCAATCTTAAGAATTTGAGAAAAGTCAGGGAATTTAAACTATTGCCCGAAGAGTCACTTGCACTTAAATAAAAGCTTAAGCGAAATTATTGAAATCTGTTAAAAGTAAAAAATAAGTTCCAAAAATGACAAATTAATAAAAGTAGTCAAAAAAAAGTCAGGTAATTTTGAGAATTTGAGGAAAGTCAAGGAAATTTAAACTATTGCCCGAAGATTCACCCGCACTTAAATAAAAGCGTAAGTAAAAATTTGAAAATCTGTTAAAATTAAAAAATAAAGATCCAAAAATGAGAAATTAATAAAAATAGTCGATAAAAAGTCGGGGAATTTGAAACTGAAATTTGGATGGCAACCCCGCCATAGTGTCGTGTTTTTGAAACTTGAAGTTTATTTTCAATATTCGGACCGGAATAATTAGCGAAAGTGAAATCGAGTGAAGAGGATCCTATCGGATGCAGAGCGTTACTTTGCATAAGTAGCGAAAATGTAAAGGTATATTATTAATCCCGGGACGGAATCTCTGCGCGCAGGAGGGTGGGAAATATTTCGAGTTTTTCTATAAGTATAAGGTAGAGCATCTCACCTCAGTCGAACCGGGGAGATGTTATATTCTGCCGTAATGGACACAAATTACACGGTGATGGTTCGTCCATGCCCGCCGTAATGATAGCCCTTCAACGAAGACGAAGTTTTGACGCCGGCCAACTGCGCTCCGTCGCTACGGCCAATAACTATACCCTCGCCGAGCTATGCCACGAATACAGGGGGTAACACTTCGAATTTAGACTTTTCGAAACTCACTTGGATTTTCTTAAATCAAAATATCAGATGTTTTTCTTTTGATTAATAATTTACACGCGGTCGATGTTGGGAATTTACTTTTAAAAATTTCATTTGTTTTGATAGAAATCGGATAGTTTGATTTCGATTAATAATTTACACGCGGTCGATGTTGGGAATTTACTTTTAAAAATTTCATTTGTTTTGATAGAAATCGGATAGTTTGATTTCGATTAATAATTTACACGCGGTCGATGTTGGGAATTTACTTTTAAAAATTTCATTTGTTTTGATAGAAATCGGATAGTTTGATTTCGATTAATAATATCAGTTTAAAATCATCTTAATTATATTATTTACTTCATTTGATTTAGTTTTCATTCGTGCATTTCCATCAATAGATTTAAATGTAAAACTCGTATTTAAATCAAAATGGATTTAAACCACCTAACCCTGCTTTAAACTGAGCAACAATATTTCAATAATATAAAAACTAATTATATAATTATGGTACGTATCATTCGCAAAACGACATTTACCATGCAACGATTATAATTAAAACTAACTAAAGGTGTAATATATTTAACAAGTAGCCAAATTAAGTTTCGATATAATTAAAATTTTTTGGATAAGAAATTTTCAGTTTATTTCTTTTATATCTATATCCGAAAATTATCCGAAGAAAAACTTATTTTTTACATATTAAATCGTATAGTCGCGAATAATATCCATATTATAAACAGTAAATCGAATTTTATGGCGGTTAATTTATCCGTTTTCCTGAGCGCTATACTTCTATAAACACTTGTATAGGTTAACGGTAATAGTAAGTGCAGGGAGCTGTTGGCTCGCGTGGCATGAAGGGCTTGCCACCACTCTCCTACGCATTGTAACCCGGCCACCTGAATTAAAAGGCATTAACAGTCGCTAGATGACTAGGACCCAAGAGAGTGCCTTGGGTATTAGCATAGCTGATTATTATTATTATTATCATTACTGTAATTTTACAAATATTTATTTAAGGACTTTAAAACAACTAGTAAAACTTCTTGGGTTAAATATTAATTTTTTTGTTGTTGTTTGGTGATATATTTAGCTATAACAGTTTCTTGGGTTAAATATTTATTTATATTTTTAGTGTTTTAGGATAAATATTTAGCTTTAACAAATTCTTGGTTTAAATATTTATATTTTTAGTGTTTTAGGTTAATTATTTAGCTTTAAAAAATTCTTCGGTTAAATATTTATATTTTTAGTGTTTTAGTTTAAATATTTAGCTTTAACAAATTCTTGGGTTAAATATTTATATTTTTAGTGTTTTAGGTTAAATATTTAGCTTTAACAAATTCTTGGGTTAAATATTTATATTTTTAGTGTTTTAGGTTAAATATTTAGCTTTAACAAATTCTTGGGTTAAATATTTATATTTTTAGTGTTTTAGGTTAAATATTTAGCTTTAACAAATTCTTGGGTTAAATATTTATATTTTTAGTGTTTTAGGTTAAATATTTAGCTTTAACAAATTCTTGGGTAAAGTGTGGAGCGAATTGAAACACCCTGTGGAGTGAGCCATAGAAATCATGGACCGCTGATTTCGGAGGTAGGCCGCTAGAACTTTAAAATAGACGTGGTTTGGCCCGAAAAATTCGCAATTTTAGATTTCTGGTGTTTTTTACGACCAAAGTTTTTCCCGCGAAAAAATCCCCTCTAACTTTCGTTCGTTTTCAATCGGCATTTTCTATAAAGGCGCCATACGGGGTAAAATCTGCGCTGTATATTTAAGCGAACGCTATCCGTTGATATCGATAACGTGGCTGATATAACTAAAAAAGCGTAAAGCAGGGTGAAATCTTCGATAAGGCAGAGAGTGTAAGAAAACGCTTGCAGATGTCCGCGACTTTAATGTATACTATCGGGTCGGCCCGACCGAGTTTCGCCGACTGTAATAATACAGCTTCGACACCAACCTAGCTAAAGATACCAGAAAATGTCATTTTCACTACTACGATTTTTTCCCATACTTTTTTTATCTTTGTTATTTCTGTCTGAAATCAGGCGGCCGGGGGGACCAAGCCAGGGGTTCGAATAATGGTTCTTCCGATAAGACATTTTTGGGGGTATTTTTTTAACGTTGCAGGGTAACAAAAAATAACAATTTTCCGTTAAATAAAATGGTTTTGACTTGCTGAGAGTGAAACAATTATGAACGACGTCGCGTGAGAAAATAATACGATTTTAATGTATTTTCTACTCTTAAGTGAAATTATACTCAAACGAAAATTACCCTACAGAAACTGGCAATTTCCAAAAATAAGCGTTTGCTGTTGAGCAAAACAATGTATTTTACGTTTTACGTTCATTACGAAGAATTTTTCTCTCTACGTTAATTACAAATTTAAAAAATGGTTTTTAAAATGCGCTTTTGATGGTTTTGTTACCCTATTGCGCAATAGCTGATAATATTCTTAAATAGTGAAATCTATTTATTTTAAATTGCTCTTAAATTTTAAAATAATTTTGATTTTACTTGCTTTGCCATTTGAAGTCGTTAAATATAATATCAATCCGGTAACATCATAGTCCTAAGTAGGAACCTCAGGGACCCCCGTGTCATGGCACATTTGGCGCGTGCATTAATACGCCCCTGGGCCTGAGTCATCGAGCGACTTTTAAAGCATTCAGGTGGCTGGGTTACAATGCGTAGGAGGGTGGTGGCAAGCCCTGCATGCCACGCGAGCCAACGGCTCCCTACATTCAATATTACAGTTAACCTCTACAAGTTTTTATGAAAAGGGAAAACCGCTTTAACTTATGGGGAGACAACTAACAAACCCAACACTAGAGAAGTTGGAAAAGTCTTGGATCTGTCTTAGTAATTTTGGTCCTATAAATCCGGTCATTTTGGTCCTATAAATCCGGTCATTTTGGTCCTATAAATCCGGTCATTTTGGTCCTATAAATCCGGTCATTTTGGTCCTATAAATCCGGTCATTTTGGTCCTATAAATCCGGTCATTTTATTCCTATAAATCCGGTCATTTTATTCCTATAAATCCGGTCATTTTATTCCTATAAATCCGGTCATTTTATTCCTATAAATCCGGTCATTTTATTCCTATAAATCCGGTCATTTTATTCCTGTAAATCCGGTCATTTTGGTCCTATAAATCCGGTCATTTTGGTCCTATAAATCCGGTCATTTTGGTCCTATAAATCCGGTCATTTTATTCCTATAAATCCGGTCATTTTATTCCTATAAATCCGGTCATTTTGGTCCTATAAATCCGGTCATTTTGGTCCTATAAATCCGGTCATTTTATTCCTGTAAATCCGGTCATTTTATTCCTGTAAATCCGGTCATTTTATTCCTGTAAATCCGGTCATTTTATTCCTGTAAATCCGGTCATTTTATTCCTGTAAATCCGGTCATTTTATTCCTGTAAATCCGGTCATTTTATTCCTGTAAATCCGGTGATTTTATTCCTGTAAATCCGGTGATTTTATTCCTGTAAATCCGGTGATTTTATTCCTGTAAATCCGGTCATTTTATTCCTGTAAATCCGGTCATTTTATTCCTGTAAATCCGGTCATTTTATTCCTATAAATCCGGTCATTTTATTCCTATAAATCCGGTCATTTTATTCCTGTAAATCCGGTCATTTTATTCCTGTAAATCCGGTCATTTTATTCCTGTAAATCCGGTCATTTTATTCCTATAAATCCTGTCATTTTAGTTCGATAAATCCTGTCATTTTAGTTCGATAATCCATACAGTCCATTAATCCAATAGTTGCAGTGTATTTTGAGGGGCAATGTGTTGTTAAACACTTCCTTAAAAGATAGTAACGGTAAATGAAGGAGTAGCGTCCTCAAACACCTTTTATATATTCTTTCTTCTTTGAATTGAATTTGGGCGGTAACTTTAGAGTACGCCCGGGCCATCTTTTCATCTCTTTTTTTTGGCACCATGTTTTGGGGGTGATAGAAGGGTGGGTCCACAATTTAATTTTACCACTTCACATTATGGAATCTACCTGTTCTTATAAAATATTATTCCACGGTACCTGGAAAACCTGGAATTCCTGGTAAAGTCAGGGAATTTGAGTAATGTGCCTACAAATCAGGGAAAAGTCAGGGAATTTGAATAATGGGCCTAAAAATCAGGGAAAAGTCAGGGAATTTTAAGAATTAGTCTAAAAATCAGGGAAATGTCGGGGAATTTTAAGAATTAGTCTAAAAATCAGAGAATTTGAATATGGGTATAAACATCAGGGAAAAGTCGGGGAATTTTAAAAATTTGTCTAAAAATCAGGAAAAGTCAGGGAATTTAATTTCGGTTGCAAATAGGAAACTTTTACTAAAATATAGGTTAAAAATACAAATTCCTGGCACAAAATAAGTCAGGGAAAATCTCCGGAAATGGTCAGGGAAAACCCGGAAAAGTCAGGGAATTTGATTGTGAAAAATCTGTGGCAACCCTGTATAATGTCCTGTAAATCCGTAAAATATCCTATAAGGTCCTAGTTTTTTTTAGCAACATTATTATCGCTTAGTCCTCAAAAATTCATTATTGTCTCCTCAATATTCGTAGAAACGATTTGAACTTATTTATTTTATGGAATCTTGTTTAAGCTCAAATTTGTCGTATTCCTGTATTTTACATATTTTAGTTATATATTAACTTATCTAATGAAATGCATAATAAATTTCAAAAAATAATAATTTTTTCATTAAGGAATTTAAATTTTTGGCTGGACAATTAGGCTACCATAAAAGATTACTTTGAATCCCGTAAGAAAAACCACGCCCCCTACACCCTTCCTAGGGCCATCTTCATCTTAAAAATTTAAAACTACGTACAGAGATCAATGCGTTTTGAAGACCCCAAAAAATACCTAATTTTTACTAACCGCAAAAATTAACTTGTAAAAATCTAAATAAGGGCAATTTTCAAAATGATCAAAAGCTGTGGCTTAGTGATTTAAACTTAACAGAGAAGTCGCTTTAGGGGATAAATAAAATCTTACTCGATATTTAAATCAGCTAATTTATTTGAAATAAATATTTAAATTTTGCGTAAAATATCGTTCTATTTGGTACAAAAATTTCATTTCAATTTTACCCTATTTTTATCGTGAAAAAAAAACTTAACCATAGACACTCCAAAATACACAAAATTCGATTAATAACCCGGATTGAATAATAAACATTCTCAGTGCCTTCACGCCATCTATATTAAGTTCCCCGAACTGAAGAAAGAAAATTATATTTTCGCCTGACAAACAAACGTTTAAATTGCACGGCTAGCAAAACTTAATAAGGTTCGATAACAAATGGATAGCTTTGTTGTACGAGTAATCCTATATCTTATTGAAAAAAATTTCAACTGGAAATTCAAAAGACCGAGGGGGTATTCGTTATTTAAATTTAACCCTCCCGCGGTTCATAACGAGCCTTGGTCTTTTGTGTTACAACTATATCGGCCAAATTTTCCTGCCACGAGAAGTGAAATAAAAAAATCAAATATAGTCGAAATTATTTCCTCGTGATCCAACTTAAAACCTTTTCTTATGACAAACGTTTGAATCTTTGGATCGAGAGATTAAGTTCCTTACTTCGAGACGCGTAGAATTTAGTCTAACGCGTACTATTTACGCGTTTAGTCTACACGTTTTGTTCGGCTTAATCTCCTTAATATAAAAATAAGAAGGCCTTTTTTATTTTATGTACAAAAAAAAAGCGATGTAAGAAAAAATATCTCTTCAAAATTGACTTTCTATAACTTTGAGGCATCATTTGTGGGCCCTTACATAGCGCCATCTTACGGAGGTTTTGCGCACCGCGAATTCTTTTATAATTATGATTGATGAAACAACATAGTTAGGAAAAAGCTTCGGCTCTTTTTCATCGTGGCTTCAATGCCCCCTTCATAATATTTGGTCCCCTTTTTACCCCAGACCCCGGTTACTTCACTAAAAAAACTCGCAGTCGGCCCAAACTCTCTTTACAATTGAAAGGTTCTTTATACAACAAACGAATTTTTTTCTTCATTTTTCCCCGCCTTTAATAACGTAAGAAAAAATATATATATTATTTATACATTGCTATAAACTTATTAAAGGACATTGACTTTCGTAAATTTCTTTAGAGGAGCGCCATTACGTTTTTATTTAACTATACAGTGGCGCCATCTGCATTCCACTATGAGAACCAATTGGGGGGACGATGCCTGGGGGCCTAAATAGGGCTTTTGTTAACCGCGAGGACGATAATAAGGTTCCACAGCGGGACAACTTCCATCACAACCCATTTAGCAATGACCAAAAAAAAGTTATTTTGATTTTTTGGTTCTCGTGATAGACAAAGATTAGGATTTTAGTGCAAAGAAAAAAGGAAATATTGGGAAATGTTTTTTTTAATAAATAACCCGCTTTATAAACGGCTTCTCACTAATCGGTTTTAAAAATTACCAATATTGTGGTATTTTTCACAACAAAGCGAAAATGTTATGTCTTGGACCACCCAGGTCAGCCGGTTTTATCGCCTGTATATTATCGGCTAAATTGATAATTTTGCGTACGTGATTTATTATCTCAAAGGGATTGCTGAAATCATAAACTAATTTTGTGATTTTAAAGCACTTTTTTGTGATTTCGGTATTACTAATTTTCCCCGAGTTTCCTGAGTTTTGAGGCTGATTTTGAGATTTTTTAACTAATTTTCGCCGAGATTTCTAGGTTTTTAGGCTGGTTCATAGATTTTGGAACTATTTTCGACGAGATTTCTAGGTTTTTAGGCTGGTTTTTAGATTTTGGAACTAATTTTCGCCGAGATTTCTAGGTTTTTAGGCTGGTTTTTAGATTTGGGAACTAATTTTCGCCGAGATTTCTAGGTTTTTAGGCTGGTTTTTAGATTTTGGAACTAATTTTCGCCGAGATTTCTAGGTTTTTAGGCTGGTTTTTAGATTTTGGAACTAATTTTCGCCGAGATTTCTAGGTTTTTAGGCTGGTTTTTAGATTTTGGAACTAATTTTCGTCGAGATTTCTTAGTTTTTAGTCTGATTTTTAGTTTTTGGAACTAATTTTCGCTGAGATTTCGAGATTTTCTAGTTGATTTCAAGATTTCTTTAGAGTGTACTACTCGGTATTGGTACCCCAACTTTATCCTAAATTGGATTTTAAACAGGGCTGCCACGGGCCAGATAAATCAAATGTAAAATCCTGGAACTTAAAAAGTGGCCTTAAAAGCTCGATTAATATCAGGGAATTTCAAAACTTAATATAAAAAACGTAAAATTCAATTTTATCTGTTAGTTTTTTAAACCTAGTAATGCGTTTTATATTAGAACTTTTGTTCTTAAATGAGTTTAATGAAATTCATGAACTTCTGATAAAAGTAAAGTATAAAGATGGGTGTAATTTTGACCTTAGAAGGGTCATGGGTATTCACCAAGAATTGGCCAGGGAAACGTCTGGGAATTGGAATCTGAATATATTATGGCAACGCTGTTAAAGATAATACCTGGGGTCCCCGAAACACTTAAAATCATTTTTTTAGATTTATGATAATAGAGTGAATGACTCTAAAAAACCTTATATGACATTTACTCCTACTTATGGAAAATGACTCAATATCGTCATTTAAACTAAGAAAAATAGATAGTCCTTAGTATAATCAAAAAAAATATAAAAAATTAAAAGTCGCTAACTGACATGGGCATAAGGGTATTAGCCTAGCTGATTATTTTTATTATTATTCCTAAAAATCCCTATATTTTAGTGTTGTAGACCGAGGCCTATTTTCCGTATTTTTCCGAAAAATATTAAAAACTTTTTCATTCCATGATTTGTCTAATATATTGTTTGCAAATTTAAATAAAGCGGCATTTTCGCCTCATTGTTTCGAATCTAAAAGTAAAACTTAATATCTAGACTAGTTTAAACTAATTAACAGTGTAACATTATTAATGTTATGTAGTTGGTTTACTGTTATTAGATATTTTATATCGATAAAAAGATAAAACATTTAAAACCCTTAAAAAGTAATTTGATTAAATTTTTTTATTATTCCTATTTGCGGAAAATTAATTTTCTGGAAATGTTTCCGCATTTTATTTTTCCGGAAAATTAACAACACTACTTATTTGAAAAAAAAATTAATTTTTTTTCCTATTTTTCAAAAATTGTGTCTATAAATCTATAATTTTAATAATTGTCATTAGATATCTGCTGAAATGCTTATGGTAAATGTACTAAACACCTTAACTTATAGGAAATCTCATGTATATTAAAAAGAGGACTGCGATTACCACTTATTTACCAGGCTGTTGTTAGCAGCGTTATGGTATTCTTATGGAATCTTAAGTTTTCAAAAAAAAAACACAAATTTATTTCCTATTTTAATTTCAAAAAGCGGTTTAAGTAAATATTGAAGCAATATTAAATGTGATAGAAATATTTAAAAATAAAAACAACAGTATTTTAAAAGCCAAGATACTTCATGGTTAAAATATTTTTTGTTTATTTACATTGGCGAGCTTTCGGACCGCGGTCCCTTTTCAAGCCGAGAGTTACAAAAAAGATTTGCATTTTATAGTGAGGCAATCAAAACCCCACATGTATATGGCTTAATAAATCTTACTTAAAATTATTAAACCGTTGATTGGTCAAAAATATAAAACCATCAAAAATTCGTATAAATTATATGAAAATATAAAGAATATTGAAGTATCCGATGATGATGAATTAGCTTGTTTGGATGTGATAAATATGTACCCTTCTATTCCAATAGATAAAGCGTTAGAATTATTAAGAAATAAATTAGACGATGACAGAACTCTAAAAGACAGGTCAAATTTAAATATAGACACTATTATCAGTTTGGCAAGTTTATGTTTAACGAATACATATTTTTTGTTTAACAACCTTTATTATAAACAATGTAAAGGATTAGCAATGGGTTGTTGTATTTCGGGTGCAATTGCAAACTTATATCTCGAAGAAATAGAAGACAAATTCTTAGAAGATGATGAAATTTGGCCAAAATTAAAACTTTACAATAGATATATGGATGACATTTTAATTGTAAAAAATAAGAACTTAATGAGTGATGTGATTTTAGATAAAATTAACAAATTTGATGATGATGTAAAATTTACGTGTGAATCAGAATCAAATGGTGCGTTACCGTTTTTAGATTTAGAATTATTTAGAAAAAATAATAAAATTATGACGAAATTATACCAAAAACCCACACATGCCAAAATATTTTAAACTATGATTCATCACACCCCAATAAATTAAAAATAGGTTTAATTAAAAGTTTAAAATTTAAAATTTAAACGATCAGTGACGATCCGATAAATGATAAAAAATTAATGTTAAAACAACTAAAAGAATGCAGTTACCCGGAAAATTGTATAAGTAATATTTTTGATAATAATGTAGTAAAAAACAACCCCTCGCTAAAGATTCAAAGAATTAAAGAAATGAAAGAAAAATCAAATTTAGTATTACCATATATTAAAGGTATTAGTGAAAAAACCAACCGCCAACTAGCAAAACATAATATAGGTCTGGTTAATAATAATTTCAATAACGTAGGGAAGATTCTGATAAAAAATAAACCGAAAATTGAAAAATTAAAAGAAACAGGTATAATCTATAATATACCATGTAATTGTAATGATAATTATGTAGGCCAAACTAAAAGAAAATTTAAGAAAATAATAGAAGGACATAAGGATAAGGTTAAAAAACTAAGCATTGAAAATGGTTTGGCCAATCACATAAATAATAACATTGGTCATAAAATAGTTTGGGATGATTTAGAAATATTGGCAAAAGAAAATAATTGGTTTAAAAGGAATTTTAAAGAGGCGGTCTATATAAAAAAATCAGGGAAAATTAAATCAAGATAAAGGACAGATAGAAATAAAAAATTGGGACAACTTAAAGATTAGGTCTAAAAAAATGCGTTAAGAGATAATGTCGGAAATTGTTAATTTTGTAAATTTCATTTATTGTAACTCTCGGCTTGAAAGCTCGCCAATGTAAATAAACAAAAAAAATTTTAACCATGAAGTATCTTGGCTTTTAAAATACTGTTGTTTTTATTTTTAAATTCTAACGCCATGGTCTATCAAACCTTTAAAATTAATGAGAAATATTTAAAGTTTGAAGGATTTGACTTTTGTTACAAGGTTTTTTATGGGGAAGATGTTCCAATATAATCCTATTTTTTCAAGAGATTTTTATCTATAAATTCCTATATTTTGTGTGTTTAGTTCCTATAATTCCTATAATTTAAAAATTATAATCGCCATTCGAAGTGACATTTTGGGTCTTAGCCGTTGCGTCCACAACTTTACATAAATACGTCATGGTTAAATATAACTTTAATAGACTTAACTAATTGTGGCTATAATATACGAACCACTCATTTTTATTACTCCAACCTGAACTCATCAGCTTGTCACAAATGCCTCTCCTACAGCTTTCGTCAATTCTGGCGCTGTAATATCATAAGTGTATAAAATTTAACATAAGTGTGACACTTCTTATTCTTCACATGCAACAGTTTTACTGAGAGCTATTCGCAAGACAAACTGCATTACGGGCTTCGTCGCCGTTTTGCGTCCGCTTGCTAACGCGTCTTACGTAGCCTTCTACAGCACATCGCTAGGGGGAGATTTTCTTCTGGTGATGACGTAATTTCGTTACTAGCTCTCAGTAAAATATTCTCCAAAGTGACAAACTTATGAATTAATATTATAGTCTTACGGTAATGTATACGAAATGTTCCGCAGTTTGTACGGAGGTTT
This sequence comes from Leiobunum rupestre, assembly GCF_980474605.1. Lineage (NCBI taxonomy): Eukaryota > Metazoa > Arthropoda > Arachnida > Opiliones > Sclerosomatidae > Leiobunum > Leiobunum rupestre. Next base: position 52,817,658 of record NC_143393.1, read on the forward strand.
GCCTCACAACGCATACTTTTTAATCTAAACGTGGATTTACAAAGTTATCGTCTGAGTAGGGCTTGGCTGGTCGGCTGCCAATCGATTACCGCCGTCAGTTTTCCCAATTTTCGTTTTCAAATAAAAACAAACCGTGTCTTTAATTAAGATATTAATCCACAGTATTGTTGTACCCAGCGCTTTGAAACGAAGTCTTTAACCAAATAATGTTAAAAATTTAATAGGTCTCCATAATGGCAAAAAAATGATATTTAGTGGCAAATTGACGAATAGTGACGAATATTGGAAAATGCCAAAATATAATACATTTTTTAAAAGAAATACGGTAAAAACAATTTTTGGCTATCCAAAGCAGGGTTGCCAAGAGTTGGGCTATTGTTTCCGTAAATATATGAAATATTTGGCTATTGTAAAACCATATTGTTTTTTTTTAAGTTATAGCAATAACCATGAAATACAGATACAAAAATAAAATATTTTTCCTATATTATTATTATTTTATGTCAAATTTGTTATTATTTGTCATAATTTACTAAAAACATTTTATATTTTAAATTTTTTTGTTTTATTTTACGCAATCACCCATTACGCATCAATTTCGCTTTCAAATGGTATTAGCTCTTGCCAATCTTGTTTTTAACTGAGCACGCGAAAATTTTCTCGACGAAAAAATCGTAAAAATTTTCTTTTAACGGCTTTTTCCCTACCAAAATAAAAAAATATTATCCACAGGCTTTCGCTCAGTCATTAAAATGATTTTTAAGCGGGTTGGATGCTTTTTTACGGTTTTTTTTGGCCGACCACTTTTAATTTTAATGGTTATTCGTCCCCCACTCTGCCTTGTTCGTTCTCTTCATCTGTACTTAATTTTTTGTGTACATGTACCGCAAGTTTATGGTGAAAAAATTACCTATGTTATACTTTTGACTAAGATATTAATTTTAAGTCCACCCTGCGAAGTTTTTCGTTTTTATCGCTTTTTTTGTGTTCTGGTTTAAGTGAAGCTTTATGTAAAGGTGTTTCTTCTTTTTAAAGATGCGCTTCTTATAGGTTTCGGAAATGTGTTTTAAGAGGGGTAATTCTGAATGACCAATTTTACATGACGTCAATAATCTCTTTTTATTATCAGAACAATTATTTGTAACTGGGCGCAAAAATCTTACAACAAGAATTCTCGGCAGGGTTCATGAAGACCTGGAAAATATGGAAATATCAGGTCATCAAATTGTCAGGGAAATTTAGTACAAATCAGGGAAATCCCTACACTAACTAATAATAATAATAATAATAATAATCAGATAGGCCTAAGGTGGTGCCTTGGGTATTAGCCTAAGTCATAAAGCGACTTTTGAAGCCATTAATTCAGGTGGCCGGGTTACAATGCGTAGGAGGGTGGTGGCAAGCCCTGCATGCCACGTGAGCCATCAGCTCCCTACACTAACTAATAATAATAATAATAATAATAATAATTATAATAATAATAATCAGCTAGGTTAATACCCAAGGCACCACCACCTTAGGCCTAAGTCATCAAGCCACTTTTGAAGCCATTAATTCAGGTGGCCGGGTTACAATGCGTAGGAGGGTGGTGGCAAGCCCTGCATGCCACGCGAGCCAACAGCTCCCTACACTAACTATTACTGTTAACCTCAACAAGTTTTTATAATTTGGCACTTCAATTTAAAAACTATCTAAGAAAAGTCTTTATTGGAAAAGTAGCCCAATTGGGCGGGAAAGCCGTCCAGCTGGCAGCACTTAGAATTCCACATGAATGGGGGGGAGGGCGGGTGACATCACGCAGTGTTGAGTCAAGTAGCCGAGTGATGGAGCGACTAGATCGACTTCCCCTTTCTGATTATTAGCCCGGGTGACTTTTGGTATTGTTGGCTCGCTTAGCCGCCCACCCGCGGGGCCCGAAATCGGCCGCTTGAGAGCCTGTCTCCGCGGGTGCTGCCACCTGGGGGACACATTGGGGACCACGTGCCGACGGAGCCATCTACCCGCCTCAGCACGAGATCGGCTATTTTTTTTTTATACGTGTTATTTAACTATTGTAAACTGACTTGCAGAAGTTGCTGTCGTTGTTATTGTGGTGAAGACTTTAGAGATCGATATATTAATATCCTTTTTGAAAAATCAGGTTAATCAGGGAAAGGTCAGGGAATTTAAAAATGGACCTAGAGGGTCATTGAAAGGTCAGGCAATTTTAAGAATATAGTCAGGGAATTCAATTTTATCTTGACACTTTTTTGAAGGTAATTTTACTCTAAATATCTGACAAATTCACTGATTATTATTTAGTTATTTTAAAGTTTTGCCTCTTTTTATAACATTTCAATAATACTTTTGTACTGAAATGTAGGTGGATTTCAATTTATTAACTTCGGATAAAAGTAAAATAAAAAGTTGAAAATTGTCTAATTTTGGTTTTAACAAGTCCGGGACGATCTCTTAAAATGGTCATTGAAAACAGGGAATAGTCAGGGAATTTGGACCTGAAATTATTGTGGAAACCTTGAAAATGTACAAATTTTGAGAGGGAAAAGTATAAAATTTAATTTAAAATATCAAAATGTTTAAATGAAATATTAAAATGTTTAGATGAAAATATTAAAATTTTAAATATTAAAACCAAACTGATGAAATTGATAGTTAACTCATTAATAGTGTATCATATACTTCTGGCGTTACGCTTTTCAAAACTCAATAACAATTGCAATTTATTTTCTAAAACTGATGTATGAATAATGCATATTTTGTGAGCAGAATCAAACCCCAAAAAGTGTATATTATTAGTAATAATAAAAATAATATTAATAATTGTTCCGAAATTAACTGTTCCACTAAATTTCAATCTAATCTCTTATATTCGTTAAATTGATACAGGATAAAAAGAACAGGTTTTAGTTAGATTTAGAGGCGATTGTATACGCGTATAGTTGATGTTTTTTGTTAATAGTTCTTTGAAAATGGTACAGTAGTGTGTTTTTATGGTCTGACAATGAATTGGGGCTATGTAATTATCATCAAGGTCTTACTCGCTTCGGTAAGGGGCTGCAATGACCGCTCTACGCCGCCACCAGCGCAAACTTGTAATTATCTTAATTTCACGATGCGAAGAGAAAATCCTGTTTAATAATTACTTTGCTGGCATTTTATTATCGTAACTATAACTCCGGAAAAATTCCCAAAAAAAACTGAACCTCGTAATTTCCCAAAAATTTCCGATCGAAACATTTTAGTTTTCTTCTTGGGGTACTTTTGTGAAAATCTAATCACGACGTCTGAAATCCTGGACACTCGTTAGGTTTCTCTGTTCACGCATATCTGAAATCCTGTGCTGTCCTTTGAGGTTTCAATAATCAGGAATATCTGAAATCCTGTGCTGTCCTTTGAGGTTTCAATAATCAGGAATATCTGAAATCCTGTGCTGTCCTTTGAGGTTTCAATAATCAGGAATATCTGAAATCCTGTGCTGTCCTTTGAGGTTTCAATAATCAGGAATATCTGAAATCCTGTGCTGTCCTTTGAGGTTTCAATAATCAGGAATATCTGAAATCCTGTGCTGTCCTTTGAGGTTTCAATAATCAGGAATATCTGAAATCCTGTGCTGTCCTTTGAGGTTTCAATAATCAGGAATATCTGAAATCCTGTGCTGTCCTTTGAGGTTTCAATAATCAGGAATATCTGAAATCCTGTGCTGTCCTTTGAGGTTTCAATAATCAGGCAAATCTGAAATCCTATCCACTCGATAAGGATTCTTAAAGAGGATATTACTAAAATAACGTTCACTTTCTAAAATTTGTCATTTCTAAAATCATGTAAAATCTTAAAGGGCTTTTAAAATTATACCATTTTAAAATCTATTTCTCAAAATTCTTTACTATCCGTTTTAAGATTAATAATTAATAATTCATTATTATCATTATTCTATTTCACAAAATATTTTAGTATAATTCTAAATAATAAAACAAAATTATACCAAAAAATCATCTTTTAAAAAATGCAAATTAAGTTAAAAGTTAATTTTAAATGATAAAACCAAACTATACCAAAAATTCCTCTTTTCAAAAATGCAAATTAAGTTAAAAGTTAATTTTAAATGATAAAACAAAATTATACCAAAAATTCATCTTTTAAAAAATGCAAATTAAGTTAAAAGTTAATTTTAAATGATAAAACAAAATTATACCAAAAATTCATCTTTTAAAAAATGCAAATTAAGTTAAAAGTTAATTTTAAATGATAAAACCAAATTATACGAAAAATTCCTCTTTTCAAAAATGCAAATTAAGTTAAAAGTTAATTTTAAATGATAAAATAAAATTATACCAAAAATTCATCTTTTCAAAATTGCAAATTAAGTTAAAAGTTAATTTTAAATGATAAAATAAAATTATACCAAAAATTCCTCTTTTAAAAAATGCAAATTAAGTTAAAAGTTAATTTTAAATGATAAAACCAAATTATACGAAAAAGTCCTCTTTTCAAAAATGCAAATTAAGTTAAAAGTTAATTTTAAATGATAAAATAAAATTATACCAAAAATTCATCTTTTCAAAATTGCAAATTAATTTAAAAGTCACCAGCGTAGGCGCCAATAGTTGTTAAAATTTTCCCTGTAGGACGAAAGTAAAACTATTAAGCTTTAAATTAATTTACAAAATGTACGTATAACGTGATAATAGCTAAAGTAACGTAATTGAAATAAGTATGACAATTTAAAAAATAAAACTGAATTGTTTTACAAAGCTATTGCGTAATTTAAGTTTATTTCCACACACAGAGCCCCCTAGTGCTTAAATATACAAGGACGATCGTATTGAGTAATTTCACCTCGTAGCTTTGGCTATGGTCGCTATTTTGTGCGTGTTTTTCTCTTTGCGGAAAAGCACGGATGACGTGGCGTCACGTGAGACTGAAATCTATGAATACTAACACACCGATTTTGTTCAAACTCGGGGGTTTGGTAGACCTTCATGTTACTTAAAAAACCCTAAAGGGAAATGTATCCATAGGCAACCGTTTTGACATGGCAACCAAAAATGTTTTTGACAACACAAAATGGAAATTTTCCCATTGAAAAAAACGTGGGAATCTGACCAATTTTAAGGGTAAAAAAATAAAAATTTTTGAAATGCTAAAAATAGAAAATATAAATAAAAAAAATAATGATAAAGTTCGAAATTGATTAAAAGTGTTCAGATTTCCACGTTATTTTCAATTTGAAATTATCCATTTTGTGTGTCAAAAACATTTTTGGTTGCCATGGCAAAATGGTTGCTTATGGAGATATTTTCCTGTTGGGTTTTTCAAGTTACACGAAGGTGTACCAAACCCCCGAGTTTGAACAAAATCGGTGCGTTACACCTCCGGTCCACTCCTTGTAAGTATAGTTGCCAGTCCAAATCTGAGTTGAGCGAAAAAGTTGATAATACCGATAATTTTAATTATCACACTTTTAATCAACCTCCCGTAAAACTCGTTCGTTAACCGTCTTTCCGGCATTACAATAGTGTCCCCGCCATCGAAACGTCCCGAGCTCAATCGCGCGGTAACTGCGAACCCGCGAAGACGGAATAGAACTTCTTAACGAGCGAAATTGTCAGTCTCCGACTATATTTAATATACTCAAATTTTGCAATCGTCATTAAGTGGCCGCGGGCGATGGCTGATGAACAGTAGCCGGCGAGATGGCCAGCTACCGCGTGGTTCCACATGTTCCCCCCCTCCCAATGCAACCCCCCCCAATCCCCATCCCCCTATGCCCCCCCCCCCGTTACCAATTTCGATGCCGAAACTTTTTCTTTCGTTTCTCCAAGTGAGAATAAAAACGTCGTAACGTTGAAACGATATTGGAATTATGAAACAAACATGGAAATTGAGATTTTGACGATAATTCTTTTGGGATTTCGTAATTTTTATGGGGTTTCCGAGGTGGTTTTCCGGGGGGTTTCCGAGTGGTTTTCCGGGGGATTTTAGAGATGTTTTCCGGGGGATTTTAGAGATGTTTTCCGGGGGATTTTAGAGATGTTTTCCGTGGGATTTTAGAGATGTTTTCCGTGGGATTTTAGAGATGTTTTCCGTGGGATTTTAGAGATGTTTTCCGTGGGATTTTAGAGATGTTTTCCGTGGGATTTTAGAGATGTTTTCCGGGGGATTTTAGAGATGTTTTACAGGGGGTTTCCGAGTGGTTTTCCGGGGGATTTTAGAGATGTTTTCCGGGGGATTTTAGAGATGTTTTCCGGGGGATTTTAGAGATGTTTTCCGGGGGATTTTAGAGATGTTTTCCGGGGGATTTTAGAGATGTTTTCCGGGGGATTTTAGAGATGTTTTCCGGGGGATTTTAGAGATGTTTTCCGGGGGATTTTAGAGATGTTTTCCGTGGGATTTTAGAGATGTTTTCCGTGGGATTTTAGAGATGTTTTCCGTGGGATTTTAGAGATGTTTTCCGGGGGATTTTAGAGATGTTTTACAGGGGGTTTTCGAGATGTTTTCCGGGGGATTTTAGAGATGTTTTACAGGGGGTTTTAGAGATGTTTTACGGGGGGTTTTAGAGATGTTTTACGGGGGGTTTTAGAGATGTTTTACGGGGGGTTTTAGAGATGTTTTACGGGGGGTTTTAGAGATGTTTTACGGGGGGTTTTAGAGATGTTTTACGGGGGGTTTTAGAGATGTTTTACGGGGGGTTTTAGAGATGTTTTACGGGGGGTTTTCGAGATGTTTTACGGGGGGTTTTCGAGATGTTTTACGGGGGGTTTTCGAGATGTTTTACGGGGGTTTTCGAGATGTTTTACGGGGGTTTTCGAGATGTTTTCCGGGGGGTTTTAGAGATGTTTTCCGGGGGGTTTTAGAGATGTTTTCCGGGGGGTTTTAGAGATGTTTTCCGGGGGGTTTTAGAGATGTTTTCCGGGGGGTTTTAGAGATGTTTTCCGGGGGGTTTTAGAGATGTTTTTCGGGGGGTTTTAGAGATGTTTTTCGGGGGTTTTCGAGATGTTTTTCGGGGGTTTTCGAGATGTTTTTCGGGGGTTTTCGAGATGTTTTTCGGGGGTTTTCGAGATGTTTTCCGGGGGTTTTCGAGATGTTTTCCGGGGTTTTTTCGAGATGTTTTCCGGGGTTTTTTCGAGATGTTTTCCGGGGTTTATTCCGAGATGTTTTCCGGGGTTTATTCCGAGATGTTTTACGGGGGTTTTTTCGAGATGTTTTACGGGGGTTTTCGAGATGTTTTACGGGGGTTTTCGAGATGTTTTACGGGGGTTTTCGAGATGTTTTACGGGGGTTTTCGAGATGTTTTACGGGGGTTTTCGAGATGTTTTACGGGGGTTTTCGAGATGTTTTACGGGGGGTTTTCGAGATGTTTTACGGGGGGTTTTCGAGATGTTTTACGGGGGGTTTTCGAGATGTTTTACGGGGGGTTTTCGAGATGTTTTACGGGGGGTTTTCGAGATGTTTTACGGGGGGTTTTCGAGATGTTTTACGGGGGGTTTTCGAGATGTTTTACGGGGGGTTTTCGAGATGTTTTACGGGGGGTTTTCGAGATGTTTTACGGGGGGTTTTCGAGATGTTTTACGGGGGGTTTTCGAGATGTTTTACGGGGGGTTTTCGAGATGTTTTACGGGGGGTTTTCGAGATGTTTTACGGGGGGTTTCGAGATGTTTTACGGGGGGTTTCGAGATGTTTTACGGGGGGTTTTCGAGATGTTTTTCGGGGGGTTTTCGAGATGTTTTTCGGGGGGTTTTCGAGATGTTTTTCGGGGGGTTTTCGAGATGTTTTACGGGGGGTTTTCGAGATGTTTTACGGGGGGTTTTCGAGATGTTTTACGGGGGTTTTCGAGATGTTTTACGGGGGTTTTCGAGATGTTTTACGGGGGTTTTCGAGATGTTTTACGGGGGGTTTTCGAGATGTTTTACGGGGGTTTTCGAGATGTTTTACGGGGGTTTTCGAGATGTTTTACGGGGGTTTTCGAGATGTTTTACGGGGGTTTTCGAGATGTTTTACGGGGGGTTTTCGAGATGTTTTACGGGGGGTTTTCGAGATGTTTTACGGGGGGTTTTCGAGATGTTTTACGGGGGGTTTTCGAGATGTTTTACGGGGGGTTTTCGAGATGTTTTACGGGGGGTTTTCGAGATGTTTTACGGGGGGTTTTCGAGATGTTTTACGGGGGGTTTTCGAGATGTTTTACGGGGGGTTTTCGAGATGTTTTACGGGGGGTTTTCGAGATGTTTTACGGGGGGTTTCGAGATGTTTTACGGGGGGTTTCGAGATGTTTTACGGGGGGTTTTCGAGATGTTTTTCGGGGGGTTTTCGAGATGTTTTTCGGGGGGTTTTCGAGATGTTTTTCGGGGGGTTTTCGAGATGTTTTTCGGGGGGTTTTCGAGATGTTTTACGGGGGGTTTTCGAGATGTTTTACGGGGGTTTTCGAGATGTTTTACGGGGGTTTTCGAGATGTTTTACGGGGGTTTTCGAGATGTTTTACGGGGGTTTTCGAGATGTTTTACGGGGGGTTTTCGAGATGTTTTACGGGGGGTTTTCGAGATGTTTTACGGGGGGTTTCGAGATGTTTTACGGGGGGTTTTCGAGATGTTTTACGGGGGGTTTTCGAGATGTTTTACGGGGGGTTTTCGAGATGTTTTACGGGGGTTTTCCAGATGTTTTACGGGGGTTTTCCAGATGTTTTACGGGGGTTTTCGAGATGTTTTTCGGGGGTTTCGAGATTTTCCTGGGTGTTCGTGATTTTTTTGTGGGTTTATGATTGTTGGATTGCAAGCTTTTTGAATAAAATATAGTAGTTTTCGAGTTCTAAAACAGTAACAAACAGGCTGCACCGACTTCACAAAACTAAGCTAAATAATCAACTTTGTTGGTATACGATAAAATTTAGTAGTTCCAATATTTCACGCGAAATAAATTCCCAAAGCAGTATTTAGAGTTACGACATTTTTATTCTGATACAACGCTATTTGGATTTGAAAACCATTTACCGACCCCCCTAGCGAAGCTTTCCCCCAAAATCGCGTCTTTAGTGACTCCGCTGTGAGCCATCATCAGAACGGTTCATTTTTGCCCCTCTCCGGTTTTCGGGGATTGTCTTTAACAGCTTATATTTCTTTCGGATGAGGAGGGGGTAGATTCGTGCCCCCTCTAATCATCTACGCTGTGCGTCTCTCTATTGCCCCCTTCCCCGCGGAGGCCTTTACCCCACCCGAAATGTCTTATAACCCGGCTTACTTCCCCTTCATTCAACATTTCTTTAATATTATTTATTCCTCATTTTTCTCCGTTGCCAGGCCGGGTTTCACGAAGGTCGTGTTCTTATTTGACAAATGGTAGATGGGCTCTCGTTGAATTTGACCTATATGGCTGCTACCATTATACCTTCGATCGAATCTAAATACCTTTGATCGAATTTTAATACCTTGGATCGAATATAAATACCTTCAATCGATTCATATACATATCTTAAATCCAATCTGGATCCAATCTAAATTTAGTATCTAAATATCTTAAATCCAATCTGGATCCAATCTAAATTTAGAATCTAAATATCTTAAATCCAATCTGGATCCAATCTTAATTCAGTATCTAAATATCTTGAATCCAATCTTAATTCAGTACCTAAATATCTTGAATCCAATCTTAATTCAGTATCTAAATATCTTGAATCTAATCTTGAATCCAATCTTAATTCAGTATCTAAATATCTTGAATCTAATCTTGAATCCAATCTTAATTCAATATCTAAATATCTTGAATCTAATCTTGAATCCAATCTTAATTCAGTATCTAAATATCTTGAATCTAATCTTGAATCCAATCTTAATTCAGTATCTAAATATCTTGAATCCAATCTTAATTCAGTACCTAAATATCTTGAATCCAATCTTAATTCAGTATCTAAATATCTTGAATCTAATCTTGAATCCAATCTAAATTCAGTATCTAAATATCTTGAATCTAATCTTGAATCCAATCTTAATTCAATATCTAAATATCTTGAATCTAATCTTGAATCCAATCTTAATTCAGTATCTAAATATCTTGAATCCAATCTTAATTCAGTACCTAAATATCTTGAATCCAATCTTAATTCAGTACCTAAATATCTTGAATCCAATCTTAATTCAGTATCTAAATATCTTGAATCTAATCTTGAATCCAATCTTAATTCAGTATCTAAATATCTTGAATCTAATCTTAATTCAGTATCTAAATATCTTGAATCCAATCTTAATTCAGTACCTAAATATCTTGAATCCAATCTTAATTCAGTATCTTAATATCTTGAATCTAATCTTGAATCCAATCTTAATTCAGTATCTAAATATCTTGAATCCAATCTTAATTCAGTATCTAAATATCTTGAATCCAATCTTAATTCAGTACCTAAATATCTTGAATCCAATCTTAATTTAGTATCTAAATATCTTAAATCAGTTCTTCAGAAGCGGTTATTGAACCCGAAATACGCAGCGAAAAAGTTCTTTTATCTTATAAATTAGTAATAAATGGCTAATTATTGATACCTATAATCAATCCGTTAGATGTCACTTTCAGTGTATTAGGAGTAGACAGTTTAATACAATGACCAATATAGTTAAGTTTTATTTTATCTGCATCTGTAAAAATTCTTGATGGCTTAGTGCAAATGGTAGCCGCACTAGAAACATTTTGGGCTTCAATGCAGATCCTGAAAATCAATTAATCATACCAGAGCCAAATAATTATCGATTTTAGACAATCAATATATTACTCCCGAAAATCGGCGTTTAATTTTAATTTAGCAGATCCAAATTATCGACGTCCACGATAAATATCGTACGTCTGGCAACATTGCTTCAATGTCAACATTGGTTTTTAGTTTCGTCCACCAGAGGGCTACAATAGGTATAAATAGTCCCCTATAATTGTTACTACTAAAAATAATAAAAACTAAGTCAAAACTACTTTAATTACACAGTAAAAACTTTTTAATATAAAATTAAAAATTATAATACGCTATACAGAGCGCACGACTAGTTTCGCCGTCTAATACGAAACCCTTTAAAAAAACCGTCGAAGGGGAAATCGCATTCGAGATAGTTGCTCATCTCCGCTTACACTTACAAATGCAGGGCTCCCAGAGTTCCTATAATTTCAATATCCTCCATAATTTCCTATTTTCTCAAACTTGTTCCTATAAATTTCTATTTTTTCGAAATTTTCTAGTTATTCTACAGCTATATCCAGAAGTTCCTATAATTTTAAAAATATTGTATTAGAAAACAGCCTTAACGTTTGGGAAAAATTTGCCTTCTAAGCCCTTCTTAATAGAGCTTAGCTCTGGCTAGGTCCGGTGTTCCCGAAAACATCAACGATTGGTCTCCCAGAGTTCCTATAAATTCCCATAAATTCAATATACTCCGCGTACTTTTTCAAAATTGTTCCTATAAATTCCTATTTTTAGCTAAAATGTTCCTATAAATTCCTATTTTTAGTTAAAATGTTCCTATAAATTCCTATTTTTAGTTAAAATGTTCCTATAAATTCCTATTTTTAGCTAAAATGTTCCTATAAATTCCTATTTTTAGTTAAAATGTTCCTATAAATTCCTATTTTTAGTTAAAATGTTCCTATAAATTCCTATTTTTAGCTAAAATGTTCCTATAAATTCCTATTTTTAGTTAAAATGTTCCTATAAATTCCTATTTTTAGCTAAAATGTTCCTATAAATTCCTATTTTTAGCTAAAATGTTCCTATAAATTCCTATTTTTAGTTAAAATGTTCCTATAAATTCCTATTTTTAGTTAAAATGTTCCTATAAATTCCTATTTTTAGCTAAAATGTTCCTATAAATTCCTATTTTTAGTTAAAATGTTCCTATAAATTCCTATTTTTAGTTAAAATGTTCCTATAAATTCCTATTTTTAGCTAAAATGTTCCTATAAATTCCTATTTTTAGTTAAAATGTTCCTATAAATTCCTATTTTTAGCTAAAATGTTCCTATAAATTCCTATTTTTAGTTAAAATGTTCCTATAAATTCCTATTTTTAGCTAAAATGTTCCTATAAATTCCTATTTTTAGCTAAAATGTTCCTTTAAATTCCTATTTTTAGCTAAAATGTTCCTATAAATTCCTATTTTTGGGCTAAAAATGTTCCTATAAATTCCTATTTTTAGCTAAAATGTTCCTATAAATTCCTATTTTTAGCTAAAATGTTCCTATAAATTCCTATTTTTAGTTCAAATGTTCCTATAAATTCCTATTTTTGGGCTAAAAATGTTCCTATAAATTCCTATTTTTAGTTCAAATGTTCCTATAAATTCCTATTTTTAGTTCAAATGTTCCTATAAATTCCTATTTTTGGGCTAAAAATGTTCCTATAAATTCCTATTTTTAGCTAAAATGTTCCTATAAATTCCTAATTTTAGTTAAAATGTTCCTATAAATTCCTATTTTTGGGCTAATAATGTTCCTATAAATTCCTATTTTTAGTTCAAATGTTCCTATAAATTCCTATTTTTGGGCTAAAAATGTTCCTATAAATTCCTATTTTTAGCTAAAATGTTCCTATAAATTCCTAATTTTAGTTAAAATGTTCCTATAAATTCCTATTTTTGGGCTAATAATGTTCCTATAAATTCCTATTTTTGGGCTAATAATGTTCCTATAAATTCCTATATTTTCTAGGAAATGTCCTATAAATTCCTATTTTTTCTATGAAATTTCCTATAATTCCTATAATATTAAAAAAAAAATCGCTGGGAGCCCTGCAAATGCGAACAGGATCAAATTCATTGTAATTCAAACTCCCATTTCTTTGTTTTGGGGAGTCGATTTTCTCTCGCCTAATTCGGTGAGACTACCGTTACGAAAGCGATTGTGTCCTTATTAGCGACCGTGAACTGTTCATCGTCGCAAGAATCCGTCGTTATTTGTGTACGAATGAATAAAATCGCTATCCACGAGAAATTTGACATTATGGCCGCTGCAGAGTGTAGCGCTGCTGTCGGCAGGGGGGTTAGAAAGGGGGGAGGTTCGCCTTCCACTGTAGATTTTATGACGTCACACTCATACCCAAAGAGGGAGAGGGAGGGAGAGAGAGAGTAGGAAGAAAGCAAAATCCAATATCTGGAAGATTAAATTCGGAAGCTCTAGCGAAACTAATAGTGAGATTAAGCCGCCGACGTTACGAACGGTAAACGTCTAAGCATCCATACGGCGATCTAACTTCGCTGCGGCTTACTCGAACGCTTACGCGTAGTGCCTTAACCTCTTTAATAACTTCTCGGAGGAAACTCGAAGCGCGGAAATAAATCTTTCGGAAAAGATTTTTTCTGTTTCAATTGAATTTTGATATTTTTTTAATTCTGTCTTTACATATTTTATTTTATTTTTCCTACCCCTGCTAGTATTTTTGTAGAACGGAAAGCGCAGCTACGGAGCCAAATAATGTATCGAATAAAAGATTGCGAATATAAATAAGATTTTTGATATTTACCGGGTTTCGTTTTTTCGTATTTATATACTTGAAAAATGTAAATCAGACTTAGCTCTACAAAATTGAAATTTGCTTCCCTTTTTTTATGTTGCTTAGAAATATAAGAACAAAGGCTTATTTTTACTTCGAAATCGGAACTGTGTGGTTGAATGCTTCAATCTGATAGCCCTTGGCTGGTTGGATGGACGTCTCAATTACCGATTTCTTGGGTTCATTTTGTACCGAAAAGTTAGATTTATCATGACTGTTGGCATATATTATATGAATAAATGGAAATGGAGATTTTTGTATGTTATCATTTGTAAATTCGGGATTTTTTATACTAAAGGATTTATTATATTTCGAGATTTATTATATTTCGAGATTTATTATATTTCGAGATTTATTATATTTCGAGATTTATTATATTTCGAGATTTATTATATTTCGAGATTTATTATATTTCGAGATTTATTATATTTCGAGATTTATTATATTTCGAGATTTATTATATTTCGAGATTTATTGGATTTCGAGATTTATTGGATTTCGAGATTTATTGGATTTCGAGATTTATTGGATTTCGAGATTTATTGGATTTCGAGATTTATTAGATTTCGAGATTTATTGGATTTCGAGATTTATTAGATTTCGAGATTTATTGGATTTCGAGATTTATTATATTTCGAGATTTATTATATTTCGAGATTTATTATATTTCGAGATTTATTATATTTCGAGATTTATTATATTTCGAGATTTATTTGATTTCGAGATTTATTTGATTTCGAGATTTATTGGATTTCTAGATTTATTGGATTTCGAGATTTATTGGATTTCGAGATTTATTGGATTTCGAGATTTATTGGATTTCGAGATTTATTGGATTTCGAGATTTATTGGATTTCGAGATTTATTGGATTTCGAGATTTATTGGATTTCGAGATTTATTGGATTTCGAGATTTATTGGATTTCGAGATTTATTGGATTTCGAGATTTTTAGCTTTTCTAGATTTTTAGCTTTTCTAGATTTTTAGCTTTTCTAGATTTTTAGCTTTTCTAGATTTTTAGCTTTTCTAGATTTTTAGCTTTTCTAGATTTTTAGCTTTTCTAGATTTTTAGCTTTTCTAGATTTTTAGCTTTTCTAGATTTTTAGCTTTTCTAGATTTTTAGCTTTTCTAGATTTTTAGCTTTTCTAGATTTTTAGCTTTTCTAGATTTTTAGCTTTTCTAGATTTTTAGCTTTTCTAGATTTTTAGCTTTTCTAGATTTTTAGCTTTTCTAGATTTTTAGCTTTTCTAGATTTTTAGCTTTTCTAGATTTTTAGCTTTTCTAGATTTTTAGCTTTTCTAGATTTTTAGCTTTTCTAGATTTTTAGCTTTTCTAGATTTAGATTTCTAGATTTAGATTTCTAGATTTATAGATTTATTGGATTTCGAGATTTACTAGATTTGCAATTATCATGTTGGTATATTTAAAAAAAATTGGGAAAGGAGATTTTTTGAATTTTATCAATTGTTAATTCTAGATTTTTAGATTGGGAGATAAATTAGATATCAAAATGAATGTTTTATGAAAAAATTAATTTTTGAAATTTTTCGTATTTTATCACTCGTTAATTAGATATTTTAGATTTCTAGATTCCACGGTTTTCAGAGTTCAAAATATCCAGTTGTTATTTGAGAAAGCATGGAAACTGAAATTTTTCGTATATTATCACTTGAGATTTTTAGGTAAAGATTTTTAGCGCATTTAATTAATTTAAGGAATTTACCTTACTTAATCAAAAATAACAGACTTAATCGAATCAAAATCTACTAAAATAAATATTTAAAAGAGAGTATGAAAACTCATTCGTAATTTCGTATAAATTTGCCTCTTAACGACAGACGATACTCTCGAATTTAGGTTCATTTTACGAAATTCTCCCTTTTCCATTTTATTTGATTGTTCTACCGCTGTTGTTCGTCGTGAGGGGGCTCTGTTCACAGCGAGTCGGTCTATATTTACGCTGTAATTCCGGGTTAGGCCGAAAGGGGAATTGAAATGAAATATTGAAGCTTCGAAGGTCATCGGACCAAAGCGAGGGGTGAATACGTCGATGGGAGGGTGGGTTAGCGAGTTCGGCTTTCCCTCAATTACGCCGAAAGAATGGGGGGGGGGGGGGTGCTTTCCCGTCCCGTTCGTGCCTTCTTCACATCCGCACCGACGCACCCCTAAATTTCTCAGAACGTTTTTCTAATAAAAATCGCAAATTGCAGCGGCCATTGCAGGGCTACCAGCAATGATATCATTCCTATATTTTCCTAAAATTTCTTTATATTTATATTATTCTGAAATTTTCTTATAAAATATTATAACTCCGTTTTTCTGCTATATTATAAAATTTTTGAAAGATTTACACACTAACAAGAAATATATTTGGAAGGATCAGTTTCGAAACCATTTTCAAATTAATTTAGTGTCTTACTTGGTAATGACTCATTTTAAAAACCTGTAAAAGTTCGAATAGGTCTGATAAAATCTCCGGAAAGGGTCAGGCAAAACCTGGAAAACTCGTAAATTTTCAATATTAAATAATTAAGGTAATCCTGATCTGGAAATAATTAAAACAAATGTATAAAAAAACCTCAAATTATCAGGAGCAAAAACTTTCTATTAACCTTTTAACTTACCTTTGACCCGCACCTAATCACGTGGCCATCGAAAAGGGGAGTCTAAGGTGAGGGGGGGACGGACGTACTTGAAAATTTAAGGCAAGAGTGCAACCTCTTTTGTTTTTTCTTCGACCTAGAAAATGTCTGCCAGCGGATTATTAATGACGTACTAATTTTTTCTGGTGCTCGCGATAAATTTGCTTTTAAATTCGCTTTTATACGATTAGTTTCAGCTTAAACGCGTATTTAATTGATTAATAGCGTAAGTAATATAACAAATAAAGTTTGACACTGACAAGTGAGTGATTTCGGTCTGTAACAGACTAATGGCGTAAAAATTTTAAAGTTAATTCTTTGATCAGATTTTGCAGTTCCTCATTTTAGCAAAGTATTTACTTAGTTTTGATAGCGTTTCAATTTTCTAAAAGCGTGTATAATAATAAATTAAATAAAAATTAAATAAAAATTAAATAAAAATTAAATAGAAATTAAATAAAAATTAAATAAAAATTAAATAAAAATTAAATAAAAATTAATAATACAATTAAATAAAAATTAAGTAATACAATTAAATAAAAATGAAATAATACAATTAAATAAAAATGTATTAATAAAATTTAAATAAAATTAAAATCTAGCGTCTTAAAATAGCCTAAATAGGAAACAGGAGAAAATGTCATGCTTATGTTTATATGACTATATGCTGAAATCTAACAATTGCTTATTTTTTTGTCTTTCTAGGTAATACTGGTTTTTTATCTTTGTTTTGGTGTTTTAGTGCCAGTTCACTTGGGTAAGCAAAAGGTTTACTGTCCCTTTAATTATTTATCACTTGGAAATATCAACAGTGATGGCCATTTTTGATGGCTTTTGGGTTGCCCCTTGGTCGAACCCCTGCTTCCTCTCAACACTTGGGTGTATTGTAAATACTATATAGGCGCCCAAACTTACAATGCACTCTCGTGTTACAGAGAAGCACGGTATAGGGGCAACTCTGTATTTCAACGGACTAATCTATGAATCTTCATATTGCTAATTTTGAGCTACTTTCTGTTAAATAAACACCATTTTGGATGTTTTTTACGAAAGAATATCTTTACATTTCTTGATAAGGTGCTATGAAAGATGGCGACAGTAGTAGAAAGGAGATAATTTTAAATTTAGGTTTTTATCAGGGTTCGTACACGACCTGGAAAACTTGGAGAAGTCAGGGAATTTGAAAATGTTTCCAAAAGGTCAGGGAAAAGTCAGGGAAGTTAAAAATGTTTCCAAAAGGTCAGGGAATAAGAAAATGGCCCAAAAAAGGCAATTTCAAAATGACCCCACAAAAAATCTGGAAAATAAATTTTTGAAGGATGTACAAAATAAATATTTTTCAAGATTTTACCACAAATTATTCATTTATTCTACAATAATGGTCAGGGAAAATTTGGCAATTTGGTCATGGGAAACCTGGAAATGTCAGGGAATTTAATTCCGGAAATTTTGTACGAACCCTGTTTTTGCTGTATTTATATTAATTTGAAGTTTTGTTGGTATGTTTTAATAAAAAATTACCGTTACTTATTTTCAATAAATCTTCGACTTTTTATTAGCTTTCTACCAAAAAAAGTGCTGCCATCTAGTATTAATAAAAACATGAAACCCAAACCGCTTAATTATGGCTTCCATTGGGAATCTAGTTTATTTAAATTAAAAATTAATGCTTTTTAATTTTAATAAATCGGCGACTTTTTATTAGCTTTTTACCAAAAAAGTGCTGTTATCTAGTATTAATAAAAACATGAAACCCAAACCGCTTAATTATGGCTTCCATTGGGAATCGAGTATATTTAAATTAAAAATTAACGCTTTTAAATTTTAATAAATCGGCGAGTTTTTATTAGCTTTTTACCAAAAAAGTGCTGCCATCTAGTATTAATAAAAACATGAAACCCAAACCGCTTATGGCTTCCCTCTAAACGTTTGCTTCGCTGAAAGCCACTGGGAATCGGCACTAGGCTGAGGCCAGTGCCGGATCTAAAGAAGCTAGTCCCGCCTACTTTTTTTTATAATGGCCCATAGGGAAAAGGTAATTCTAGGTATAAAGAATAGTATCGTTTCTTAGAATCAGACGAAGTAATTCGTAGTATGGGCCTTCGCCATTGTGGAAAACTTTTTCTCATTTCTTAGAAATTGATTCTTTCGCGACTCTATTGGGTTGCTTTTTATTTTATTAGCCAACCAAAATCATAATTCAAATCAATTATACAATAATTTTTCGCCCGTTATTTTAATAATTGCTAATTGGATCTCTTCAATATGATATTTTGGTCAAAACTAATATTGATTAGCTTTGTTTATATTCTTTATTTTGAAACAATTTAATTAATTTCGAATTTAGCCGATTGGAAACAAATGATATTTATTAATTATTTATAATAATTATATTATAATAAGGGTTACCACACCTACTATATTTTATAATTTTTCAAGGTGTTCCTATAACTTCCTTCAATTAGACTATTTAAATATTTTTTTTCTATATTTGTAGAATTTTTCGGGCAATAATATCTTTTTGATATCAAAATCTACAAAGTTAGAAATATTTTTAGAATTATTAAAAACTTTTGTTCGCTCAACCAATAACATAACCAAATTCCACTATAAAGCCATCAAATTTAACTTTACAAGTACTTAAATCCTATATTTTAGTGTAATTTTAATGAAATTAACTTATATTTTCCTTATTTTGTCAAAAAATATATCCTATAAATAGAGTACAAATTTGCTATATCCCTTCAAGATTTTTTTGAGGTTTCGGTGATCATCCTAATATTATGTTATATTTGAAAGAAATTATTTTAGAATCTAAATGTATATATCAATGGAATAATTATAAAATGGCAGAAATAGGTTTTATAATGAAACAAATCTGATAAAATAAAGGTTTTAAATGGTATTTAAAAATGATTAAGATTAAATTGAAGTTTAATTATCTTAATAATAGTTAGTCTAGCCTATTACCGTCGTTATACATCTAACATTCTTTGTAGAATTCGCGCCGAAAGTAAATTCTGCAAATGCGACTTTACGGCGACCTTCAGACGGAAAGTAAATTTTTGGGAAGAATATTATTTTAGAGAATGAATATAATGATAGAACCGCGCATCCGTAGACGCTGAAATGTCCATCCCATTCGTGGATTATAATTTGGCAGGCCTAATAAAGGGTTTCCGTGGAAAGTAATAATGGTAGCCCCCCGTAATAATAACCACTGGTCCATTGTAGATTCGTGCCAAAACGGCGAACCAATGACGTCGTGTCTCTGCACCATTATTACAGTCGCGCCGCTATTATCATCATCAACATGATAAAAAGTTTTTTCTCTGTGTCTCCATCCCGGCCATATTCTTTTTTGAAAAGTCGAGTTTTCACTCAGCGGTTTTTTCCCGTCAACCGATTTGGTTTTGCGGAAAATTACTTTTGACATTTTAAGCGGCGAAATTATTCTTAAATTTTTTATATATATTATATAAAATTATTTACTAAATAATATTGTATAAAATTATTTACTAAATAATATTGTATACAATTATTTACTTAATAATATTGTATACAATTATTTACTAAATAATATTGTATACAATTATTTACTAAATAATATTGTATACAATTATTTACTAAATAATATTGTATACAATTATTTACTAAATAATATTGTATACAATTATTTACTAAATAATATGGTATACTATTATTTACTAAATAATATGGTATACTATTATTTACTAAATAATATTGTATACAATTATTTACTAAATAATATTGTATACAATTATTTACTAAATAATATTGTATACAATTATTTACTAAATAATATGGTATACTATTATTTACTAAATAATATGGTATACTATTATTTACTAAATAATATTGTATACAATTATTTACTAAATAATATGGTATACTATTATTTACTAAATAATATTGTATACAATTATTTACTAAATAATATTGTATACAATTATTTACTAAATAATATTGTATACAATTATTTACTAAATAATATTGTATACAATTATTTACTAAATAATATGGTATACTATTATTTACTAAATAATATTGTATACAATTATTTACTAAATAATATTGTATACAATTATTTACTAAATAATATGGTATACTATTATTTACTAAATAATATGGTATACTATTATTCACTAAATAATATGGTATACTATTATTTACTAAATAATATTGTATACAATTATTTACTAAATAATATTGTATACAATTATTTACTAAATAATATGGTA
Source organism: Leiobunum rupestre (assembly GCF_980474605.1). NCBI lineage: Eukaryota > Metazoa > Arthropoda > Arachnida > Opiliones > Sclerosomatidae > Leiobunum > Leiobunum rupestre. The sequence continues at coordinate 52,838,072 of NC_143393.1, forward strand.
TACTATTATTTACTAAATAATATGGTATACTATTATTTACTAAATAATATTGTATACAATTATTTACTAAATAATATGGTATACTATTATTTACTAAATAATATTGTATACAATTATTTACTAAATAATATGGTATACTATTATTTACTAAATAATATGGTATACTATTATTTACTAAATAATATTGTATACAATTATTTACTAAATAATATTGTATACAATTATTTACTAAATAATATTGTATACAATTATTTACTAAATAATATTGTATACAATTATTTACTAAATAATATTGTATACAATTATTTACTAAATAATATTGTATACAATTATTTACTAAATAATATTGTATACAATTATTTACTAAATAATATTGTATACAATTATTTACTAAATAATATTGTATACAATTATTTACTAAATAATATGGTATACAATTATTTACTAAATAATATTGTATACAATTATTTACTAAATAATATTGTATACAATTATTTACTAAATAATATTGTATACAATTATTTACTAAATAATATTGTATACAATTATTTACTAAATAATATTGTATACAATTATTTACTAAATAATATGGTATACTATTATTTACTAAATAATATGGTATACTATTATTTACTAAATAATATGGTATACTATTATTTACTAAATAATATTGTATAAAATTATTTACTAAATATTGTATACAATTATTTACTAAATAATATGGTATACAATTATTTACTAAATAATATGGTATACAATTATTTACTAAATAATATGGTATACAATTATTTACTAAATAATATTGTATAAAATATTTACTAAATAATATTGTATACAATTATTTACTAAATAATATTGTATACAATTATTTACTAAATAATATTGTGTACAATTATTTACTAAATAATATTGTGTACTATTATTTACTAAATAATATTGTATACAATTAATTACTAAATAATATTATTGTATAAAATTTATTAATAAATAATATTGTATAATGTTTAAAATTTAATACGAAATAATAATGTTACAATTTATAACTAAAAAATAATGTTTAAAAAGTATTACTAAAAAATAATGTTACAATTTATAACTAAAAAATAATGTTTAAAAAGTATTACTAAAAATAATGTTACAATTTATAACTAAAAAATAATGTTTAAAAAGTATTACTAAAAAATAATGTTTAAACCTTAATACTAAAAATGTTTAAACATTATTACTAAAAATGTTTAAAAAGTATTACTAAAAAATAATGTTTAAACATTAATACTAAAAATGTTTAAACATTATTACTAAAAATGTTTAAAAATTATTACTAACAGTTAAGGTTTACTAAAAAATCATGTTTAAACATTATTACTAAAAAATATTAACGTATAAAAATAAATCTTTAGTGTTGCTCTGTATGTTAAATTTTTCAGAGTTGGGTAACTAGTCTATAATTAGTCTACAGCTTCAAAATTGAGTAATTAATTAAATTAAATATTAATATTACCACGAATGATCATTCAAATGATTAAAATGTGAATCCATATTAATTTTTAAATTATGTTTCGTAAAACCTTTATCAGTAAAAAACCTGTATTTTTATTCAATATTTATAATACCGAATAAATATTAAAATCGAAAAATGTGGCTAAATTTTATTTATAAAAAATTGAGATTTCATCGATATTTCATGTGCAAGATAAAATTTTATTTAAAATCATATAAATTGGCATATGGGCAAAAAAGCTCTAAATATTTATCGCAATTCTCGAAAAAACCGTCAATGAGAACCCGACTTGAAAGTTTTCGACTATACACCATTCCATTCCATCGCGGCCCCCGTTCTTTCCCCAAGCGTAATTCCCCTAAAATATACTTTACGCAAGCTTCGTTTTATGATCCGCTTTCTTATAACTCGCGGCTCTCTGCCCTCCTATTATTGCGAAGGAAATCGAGATAAAATATTGGGACGACGAGGTATTTTTACGGAGCCCTATTGCACCCCTTTTTGCTAAGATAGCGCCGAGGTTAAGTACGTTCTGCGAAAACGTGTAGGAAAAACGGTTAGTGATTTCGCTTTCATTCCTAACACATTTTCTAAGAAATTGTGTTAGAATACTGTAATGATTCTTGTAAATAAACTGGAATAACTTTGCTTACTGTTTAGAATGGCTTTTGAATATCTTAGTTTAAGGTTATTTAGCTGTTTATCTAAAAAATTCCCCAAAAAAAATTATATTTAGAAGGATAATTTTTCTTAATTTATTTGCTTTAGAAAACCTACATTCACTTAAAAAATCGCTTTTTAATGACGAAGTCTAAAGATATTTCTTAGCTGTTTCTAAAAATAAGTTCCATCAAAATTCCATAGAATACCTTTAGAAAAGTAATTTTTTCTAAATGTATTTGATTTAGAATATCTACATTATTGAGAAGAAACACTTGTATAAATAAATAAACTTTTCTAATGGTATTCTATGGATTTTTTTACGAAGTAATTTTTCTAAATGTATTGGCTTTAGACTCGCTAAAATACTTGTAATAGCTTGAGTATTATCTGAAGGCTCCTAAATCTCAAGGTATTTCTTAGCTTTTATTATATTTAGCTTTTATTTTACAGTAAATTTATTTTTCTTAGAATACCTACACTCTTAAATCTCGTTATCAATTAATATTAGAAATCCATTAGATTCAAATTCTTTAAAGTTTTTCCTTTAGAAATATCTATAAATACTCTAAAGTTTCTTTAAAATTATTTTATTTAATTAATTAACGAATAATTTAAAAAAAAACTAAAATATTCATAATAATTACGGTATTTAAAACTCAAACCTACATTTAAGGAGATAAAACCTTTAGATTTGGAACAGACTTGTAGAGTAAATTAGGACTCGACGTTTGGATAAGAAATTTTCCGTTCATTTCTTTTATATCCATATCCGAAAATTATCCGAATAAAATCTTTTTTGTTGCATTAAATCGTATAATACTGACGAATAATATCCAAAAATAAACATTTAATCGAATTTTATATATTTAATTGTAATTTTGAGTGTTAATTTATCCGTTTCCCCGAGCTCTAGAAGAAATGAAAATAAAGTTGAAGATTTTGTTTATATTTAAATCTTCTTGATTTCATATATTATTGTCGGAACACTGTTTGCAAATTGGCGTTAACCAAGAAAATTTGACAATCAGTGTGACTAGCAGGGTGACCAGACTTCCTATATTTCCTATATTTTTAAGGCCTTCCTATAAATTCCTTCATTTTCACCTGTTTTCCTATATTTTCCTGATCTTTTGAAAATGAGATAATTTTTAAAGTACGTGTCATAGAACATGTAGTGAATAACCTGCCACTTTTGAACAAAATCTTGAAATCCGCTCAGTGATCCAATAATGCAAGAAAGCAGCGTACAAAACATTATCAATATTCTAGGTGATTCGAGTCAAAGAATACCGATATGAAGTAATTACCTTCATATTTTAATATATTTTCGTATTTAGTTTCCTATATTTTCGTATTTAGTTTCCTATATTTTCGTATTTAGTTTCCTTTATTTTCGTATTTAGTTTCCTATATTTTCGTATTTAGTTTCCTTTATTTTCGTATTTAGTTTCCTTTATTTTCGTATTTAGTTTCCTTTATTTTCGTATTTAGTTTCCTATATTTTCGTATTTAGTTTCCTTTATTTTCGTATTTAGTTTCCTATATTTTCGTATTTAGTTTCCTATATTTTCGTATTTAGTTTCCTTTATTTTCGTATTTAGTTTCCTTTATTTTCGTATTTAGTTTCCTATATTTTCGTATTTAGTTTCCTTTATTTTCGTATTTAGTTTCCTTTATTTTCGTATTTAGTTTCCTTTATTTTCGTATTTAGTTTCCTATATTTTCGTATTTAGTTTCCTTTATTTTCGTATTTAGTTTCCTTTATTTTCGTATTTAGTTTCCTTTATTTTCGTATTTAGTTTCCTATATTTTCGTATTTAGTTTCCTTTATTTTCGTATTTAGTTTCCTATATTTTCGTATTTAGTTTCCTTTATTTTCCTATAATTCGCCTCTTAAATTCCTATTTTTCCTATAAAATTTCCCAAGCCTTTCCATGGTCGCCCTGGACTAGACTCTAGGAGTTCGTTCTTACGCGTGTGATTGTAAGTGACTTAACCTCTCTTTTTCTTTATATATCAGGGTAGCATTTTCCGTCTTTGCCATTCCTGGGTACCCAACCCCGGCCACTAAATTATAGGGAAGGTAAGGCCAAATAAATTTGCACGCGGCGGTTAATGCGCTTGTAGAGAAAGGGAATTATACACTTTTGGTGGTTGGCTTCGTGGAAGCCCTTTACCCTCAATATTCAGGATGTTTATTTGTTTACGCAATGCGCCAAGTAATGTACATGGTTTCTATCATAATAGAAGAGTGTATTTTAAATCTATTGAGAATTTACATAGGTAAAGATACGTTTCACTGTACTTACTATTTATTTAAGATTAGATCAGTATTTGACCTGATTAAAGTTTGTTTCATTCATGATATTATATATATTCTGTTTACGACTGGCTTTCGTCAACTCCTGTTTAGAGCTTATTTATATCAACCTTGTTGACGATTTGCATAAATTAGGTTCGGGATTTACTAACGTCACCTCTGTTTAGAAATTATTTACGTTACTTTTTACCTCTCCGAGGGGACTTTGTACCCTAGGAGGGGTTATACAACCACCGTGTCTGTCTGTCTGTCTGTCTGTCTGTCTGTGGGTGGGTCTGTCTGTCAGGCCTGCGAACGGATTCGCATTTTCGAGGCAAAGGGTAATCACTGCGTACGCAGTTTCTTAAAATCAGGGAAAAGGTTTTTCCAAAAGCGCCCTCTTTTTGTCATTGGGTGTAGTATAATTTTTTAATCGGCCGGGATTCGAACCCGAGCCCTCTTGAACGACAGGTGAGCGTTCTACCGGATACAGTTACGCCTCACTGAAAATTAAAAACTTCCGAGGAGAGGTATATTTTGGCTTGCCAACTGGTTACTTTTGGGGTTAATTTTAATTACACCATGGCTTAAGCTCAAATTATGCCATGGCTTAAGATTAATTAACGCCATGGTGCCATACCTTTAGATTAATTTTCGCCATGCCTTTAATTTAATTTTCGCCATGCCTTTAGATTAATTTTCACCATGCCTTTAGATTAATTTTCGCCATGCCTTTAGATTAATTTTCGCCATGCCTTTAGATTAATTTTCGCCATGCCTTTAGATTAATTTTCGCCATGCCTAAAGATTAATTTACGCCATGCCTTAAGATTAATTTACGCGCATGCCTTTAGATTAATTTTCGCCATACCTTTAGATTTATTTACGCCCTGCCTAAAGATTTATTTACGCCCTGCCTAAAGATTTATTTACGCCCTGCCTTAAGATTTATTTACGCCCTGCCTTAAGATTTATTTACGCCCTGCCTTAAGATTTATTTACGCCCTGCCTTAAGATTTATTTACGCCCTGCCTTAAGATTTATTTACGCCCTGCCTAAAGATTATTTTTCGCCATACCTTTAGATTAATTTTTGCCATGCCTTTAGATTAATTTTCGCCATGCCTAAAGATTAATTTACGCCATGCCTTAAGATTAATTTACGCGCATGCCTTTAGATTAATTTTCGCCATACCTTTAGATTTATTTACGCCCTGCCTAAAGATTTATTTACGCCCTGCCTAAAGATTTATTTACGCCATGCCTTAAGATTTATTTACGCCCTGCCTTAAGATTTATTTACGCCCTGCCTTAAGATATATTTACGCCCTGCCTTAAGATTTATTTACGCCCTGCCTTAAGATTATTTTTCGCCATACCTTTAGATTAATTTTTGCCATGCCTTTAGATAAATTTACGTCATGCCTTTAGATTAATTTATGCGCATACCTTTAGATTAATTATCGCCATGCCTTTAGATTAATTATCGCCATGCCTTTAGATTAATTATCGCCATGCCTTTAGATTAATTATCGCCAAGCCTTTAGATTAATTATCGCCATGCCTTTAGATTAATTATCGCCATGCCTTTAGATTAATTTTCGCCATGCCTTTAGATTAATTTTCGCCATGCCTTTAATTTAATTTTCGCCATGCCTTTAGATTAATTTTCGCCATGCCTTTAGATTAATTTTCGCCATGCCTTTAGATTAATTTTCGCCCTGCCTAAAGATTTATTTACGCCCTGCCTAAAGATTTATTTACGCCCTGCCTAAAGATTTATTTACGCCATGCCTTAAGATTTATTTACGCCATGCCTTAATATTTATTTACGCCATGCCTTAAGATTTATTTACGCCATGCCTTAAGATTAATTTACGCGCTTGCCTTTAGATTAATTTACGCGCGTGCCTCAAGATTAATTTTCGTCACAGTGTAGAATTTATCAGTCTCAATTTTTAAAGAAGTACGAAATGATAGGATTGATAGATCTGAAATCTAAGAAGTATCGTAATGTCATTGTCCCTGAAGTCCACCGTGACACTCATTCAACGAAATTGTAACGTTGAAACTAGCGATAAAAATGACGCTATCATCTCTGAGAAAGTATCAAAGGAGTTGTTTTGAAAGGGCCGGATCCGTATAAGTATGGGTTTTGCAGATCCGACATCAATAACCCGGGTTATCAATACAGTGTCACGACGGCCAGAAAGAGACAATAATTAGTGTTTTTGCGGTGTTTTTGGCGTCGAAACCCGGTCATTCTTCGTCCGATTATTATTATCGTTGGCAACGAAAGGAAGATGCACTATCAATGTTCTCGAGTCTTGCCGGAGAAGATTCGGACCCGGTTATTACCAGCCATCGCGGTCTGTCTGTTCGCGGGGCTTTAATATAGGGTTCCGTCGTTTCGGGCAAAAATAAGGGCAACCCTCTAGAAAAACCCTTCTTTAAATGGCAGGATATTCCACGCCTGTTTTGCCAGCGAAAATTCGCCCTTTGGAAAAAGAAATTCATATATTTATTTTGCTATGTCCAAAAATACGTTTATATCTACGGACATATACTTTTATTTACTTCCGCCGTGGTTATCCAAGTAGTCGCTTGCGTATTGTGAAACAACTAGATAAAACAAAACGTAAAATATCATGTTTAGGGCTTAACTTACAATACTGCAAACAAACTCGATGAAATCTATAGAATATGAAAGTTTTACAATATTCTTAATAAAAGTTGTAAAACTTAAAAATTAATGAATTTATTAAAATTTAGATTACCTACAAATGATCATAGATTTTCTACAATTCAGCATAAATCCTCTTTAATTAATTATAAATATTCTTCAAATATTTATAAATTGTTTTCAAATAATTAAAAATTGTCTTCAAATAATTATAAATTGTCTTCAAATAATTATAAATAATCTTCAAATAATTATAAATTGTCTTCAAATAATTATAAATTGTCTTCAAATAATTATAAATTGTCTTAAAACCATTATAAATTATCTTCAAACATTTATAAATTATCTTAAACATTTATAAATTATCTTCAAATAATTATAAATTTGCTTCAAATTATTTTAAATTTTCTTCGAGTATATAGAAATTTTTTTCAAACAATTATAAATTTTCTTCGAGTAATTAGAAATTATCTTCAAATAATTATTGTCTTCGAATAATTATAAATTTCCTTCTATTGAGAAATAATTTTCTTCAAAATTTTCCTTATATGAGCATAAATTTATTATATCTTGAGAAAAAACTATAGCTCCGAACGGCTAAAACTTTTTTTTAACATGTGGATTTTTCTTTAAATAGTTTTCTTGTTTTAATGCCGCTCCAAAGCTGGGTCTTGTGACGTAAGAGCGGCATGTTATTCTTCTACTTTTAACAAGTTGGATAAGCGCAATAAATTTATAGAAATAATTACTGAAAAATGTTAAAATTTTTATTTAAATCTCTCAATGCTATCCGAGGATCTAAATTTTTAACAATATTCCTCTGCGTCTGCCGTTTGGTCTTTTAAGGTCTTACCCAATCTTGTCTGATATTTTTGAGGGAACTAAAAGATGGGCAAACTTACAATGACCGCGTTATATATATATATATAGCAGGTCTATATCTTAACTAACAATAGGATGTGGAGAACACGCGGCTAGTGTCACCCGGGGGGATTTCTTAACGCGTCTCAGAAAATGGCTTCCATTTTTTCCTTTCTTTGGTCGGCGAAAGAGAATGAGAAACCATTATACCTTCGATGGCGAAAACGGAATGGCTTCGTCGATTATGGTCGGTTGCGCCTAGCGCCGCGGCGTGAGGCGGTTTACCAGATTTGACTCGAAACTCGCCGCTATCACTCCGACAGAGTTTCGTCTCTTGAAGAATCGAGTTTATGTTAGTTAACTTACATTTTCTACTAGGTTTTTCTATTCTTAAGATTAGGCTTTCTTATAAACTTAGTTTAGGTTTTCTTAGAAATTTAGTTTAGGTTTACTTATAAACTTAGTTTAGGTTTTCTTTTAAACTTAGGTTAGGTTTTCTTATAAACTTAGTTTAGGTTTTCTTATAAACTTAGGTTAGGTTTTCTTATAAACTTAGTTTGGGTTTCTTATAAACTTAGTTTGGGTTTCTTATAAACTTAGTTTAGGTTTTCTTAGAAATTTAGTTTAGGTTTACTTATAAACTTAGTTTAGGTTTTCTTTTAAACTTAGTTTAGGTTTTCTTATAAACTTAGTTTAGGTTTTCTTATAAACTTAGTTTAGGTTTTCTTATAAACTTAGTTTGGGTTTCTTATAAACTTAGTTTAGGTTTTCTTATAAACTTAGTTTGGGTTTCTTATAAACTTATTTTGGGTTTCTTATAAACTTAGTTTGGGTTACTTATAAACTTAGTTTGGGTTACTTATAAACTTAGTTTGGGTTACTTATAAACTTAGTTTGGGTTACTTATAAACTTAGTTTGGGTTACTTATAAACTTAGTTTGGGTTACTTATAAACTTAGTTTGGGTTACTTATAAACTTAGTTTAGGTTTTCTTATAATCTTAGTTTAGGTTTTCTTATACACTTAGTTTGGGTTTCTTATAAACTTAGTTTGGGTTTCTTATAAACTTAGTTTGGGTTTTCTTATAAACTTAGTTTGGGTTTTCTTATAAACATAGTTTAGGTTTTCTTATAAACTTAGGTTAGGTTTTCTTATAAACTTAGTTTGGGTTTTCTTATAAACTTAGTTTGGGTTTCTTATAAACATAGTTTAGGTTTTCTTATAAACATAGTTTAGGTTTTCTTATAAACTTAGGTTAGGTTTTCTTATAAACTTAGTTTGGGTTTTATTTGTAGTTTGGGTTTTATTGTTAGTTTGGGTTTTCTTATAAACTTAGTTTGGGTTTTATTGTTAGTTTGGGTTTATTTTAATTTGGTTGTACGATCTTTGATTTCGTGAAGGGTTTGACCCGCATTTCGTGTAGGTTTGGTCCCACATTAGGTTTTGGGTCTTCTCAAAATTAATTTCCAAAACATTGAGTAGTTGTAGTCTTAAAAACTTAACTAGAAAAATAACATTCATTTCTGCCATATATCAAGCTACTTTCTTGGGAAAACTGTCCAATTATTAGATATAATCTGCGTATTTTGCCTTCATCATTTCACGCTAGACTAGTTTAAAAGAAGCTTGGAACGCTTAAGAGTAAATTCGCTGCTTCATCTTTTATGGTTAATCATTATTAATGAAATGAGATGCAGTTCATCCTAGCTCAAAATTTGAAAACGATCTTTCTGCTTGGATGGTAAAACATGTAAAAATTGAAGCCTTCTAGACCGCAATTTTCTTTAGTATTTCCTACCTAGCTACTCGATCTGCGCTTCTAGCCATGATGCTGCCGTAGCTCCACTGTTTCTAAACGTATTATCTACAAAATTTCATTTTCACGGTTTATTTTGATGTTAGTATTCATCAGCAAATGCCTACTTATTTAGATGGTAGTATTAATTACCAAATGCCTCCTTATTTAGATGGTAGTATTCATCAGCAAATAAATGCCTACTTATTTAGATGGTAGTATTCATTACCAAATGCCTCCTTATTTAGATGGTAGTATTCATTAGCAAATGCCTACTTATTTAGATGGTAGTATTCATTACCAAATAGGGAATTTTAAAAATTAGTCTTAAATCAGAGAAATGTCAGGTAAATTAATTTTGGTTGCAAATAGGAAACTTACTAAAATATAGGTTAAGAAATACAAAATCTGGGCACAAAATAAGTCAGGGAAAATCTCCGGAGATGGTCAGGGAAAACCTGGATAAGTCAGGGAATTTTATTGGGAAGACACTGTGGTAACCCTTAGCCGATATATAGGCTCTACCCATATTGGTGCATCCGAGGGGTCGGACATTTACCAAAATCCCGTACACTTTGTCTGAAATCGCCAAATATTTTAACTCTCGCTATGGTAAATTAACATTGAATTCCCAAAATCTCTTCAAAAAGTAATGATATAATCGCCAAAATCTCTACGAAATCCCGTACAAAATAATGGCAAGTGTCCGACAAATCGGGCGCATCCATAAAAAAGGTGTTTAAAAATTGACCTAAAAATTAGGGAAATCTTAAATTTTACCAAAACGATTTGGGAATCTAAAAATTGACATTAATATCATGGAACTTCAAAAATAAAACCTGAAATCGTCGGGAAAAGTCGTATAACTTTAAAAACCTTTAAAAAAATCGGGAAAATTTTGTAGAATTTAATTTTTGTATGAAAACAAATTCCCAGGTAAAAATTGACAAATGTTTCTGAACAAAACGTCAATACAAAACATTAATAGTTAATTAACATTGTTAATCAGTTTAAACTAGTCTTGATGTTTAATTTTTCAGATTCGAAAAATTGAGGCGAAAATGCCGCTATAATTTTCCGACTTACAACACTAGAAATAGGTTATACCACGGCCTCTTAATTTCTTTAGGTATATTCGATATTAAGATAAAAAAGGTGTTTCAAGTAAAACAAGTTGGCAAGCCAAAATATACCTCTCCTCGGAAGAGTTTTTAATTTTCAGTGAGGCGTAACTGTATCCGTGGTTCTGCGGTAGAACGCTCACCTGTCGTGCAAGAGGGCTCGGGTTCGAATCCCGGCCGATTAAAAAATTATACTAGACCCAATGACAAAAAGAGGGCGCTTTTGGAAAAACCTTTTCCCTGATTCTAAGAAACTGGGTACGCAGTGATTACCCTTTGCCCCGAAAATGCGTTCGCAGGCCTGACAGACAGACCCACAGACAGACAGACACATAACCCCTCCTATGGTACAAAGTCCCCTCGGAGAGGTAAAAATATTTGTCGGTGAAAATCGTGGGTATTGGCGGATAGCGCTTTTCCGAAATATGTCTCGAGGGGGGGGGTGGAAAAGGGGGAGGAAGAGTAGATGACTTGGATGTAAGGTTTCCACGGCAACCGCGCGTCAGCGTCCTTTCATTTTCCGGATGAGGCGCTCTTCGACTTCAGCGTAATTGACTCTTCGGCTCTCTGGGCCGCCTAGCCTTGATCGCCGACGGATTACTCGCAATTAGGAACCACCGAAAGGAATTTCATAGAGACAGAGAAAAACGGCGATGAAAAAAATTCAGATCTCCGAGATTTCCGTGGAGAACTTGGCGTTTATTGATTCGGTGAAATAGCGCTTCCACGGAAGAGGTTAAATTATAAACCCGTCTTATCGATTGAGGAGAGCAATTTACTCAATTCGGCTTTAAAAGTCGCCCTGTATAGGTTTAAATCCATTTATCCCTTCGGGGGATATTACTCGCGATTTTCTGACGTCAGGAATAAATGAACTGAATTTAAATGGACTTTTTGTCTGAACAGACAGTTTTTTTTATCCCGAATATAGCCCTAATAAGTTTTAAGCATGATCAAGAGTAATTATGTTTAAAATCTTTAAATTTATGTTACCCTCTGATCATCACGATATAGTTAAGTGTTCTAAATCCGTATTTTTCCGAAAATTTAAAAAGGTTTCATTCCATGATTAGTCTAATATATTGTTTGTAAATAGAGGTCGGGGATGGTTAATCATTATCAATGATTAAATTGATTTTTTCGGGAAAAAATGTAAACAAAGAAATTTACCGGTTAATATTTAGGAAAATGATTAAAAAACATGTATTATTCGTAAAATTTGAGCTTTTTATTGAAAAAAAAACGTCGTTATTTCAGATTAATTTTAGAAATTTATCAAAAAATTAATCGGATAATACAGAAATATAAATTACTTGATCAAAACGTTTTACGAATAATTTTAAGAGCCTTATCTATTGAATAAAAGTTAACCATCTCCGACCTCTATTTGCAAATTTAAATAAAGCTGCATTTTCGCCTCATTATTTCGAATCTGAAAGTATAACTTAACCTCTAGACTAGTTAAATCTGATTAGCAAAGAAACACTATTAATGTTTTGTAGTATGTTTACTGTTATTAGACATTTTATATCGATAAAAAGTTAAAAACATTAAAAACCCTTAAAAAGTAATTTACGTTTAAAATTTTTGTATTTCCATTTGCCGAAAGTTTTCTGCAATTCGGAAAATTTGTTGGAAATTTTTCCGCATTTCATTTTTCCGCATTTTATTTTTCCGGAAAATTAACTACACTACAACATAGTTACTTAGGTAACAAAACCGTTTTTAAATTAAGCTTCCAATTTTAATCGTGAAAAATTAGCACAATAAAAGTCTATGAGAATTTTTGTGTTTTATTCCAATCCAGGCAACCACAAGAACCAGTCGAAAACTTGGCAAATGTCACGCAGTTATGACTATATCTCAATACCGTTTCCTCCCCTTCGCTAGTGCTGCCACTCTGCGTCGAAACTCATTAACAAATACGTCATATTTTAATTTATAAATTATAAGATCCACATTAGATATATCTCCGCGAAATTTACCTAATTATATCTTACTCCTTAATTTCTCTAACGTTCGCGACACGTAAATTATTTCCAATTAAAAGCCGCTATTTATACTCGCGATGCAAATGAGTTCGGGTAGATTAGTAAAATCATTTTCATAATTTTCCCGTTCTTGGCGATTTCTGTCCCAAAAACACCGCCGAGTGATAAGATTTTTATCGTTAATAAATGGCTGGTCCTTAAACTCTTACTCGAAATCCCTGCAACCCGTAATTTCATCGCTCCCAAATGCGAGTAATTATCTCGGATTTAATTACGAAAGGCCTCAAAATCTGAGCGGGATTAGCTTCACCGCCGAATGTTTTTTTGCTGTCGGGATAACGAGACACTAAACTCGAAATTCTTCGTTTCCGAAATAGGAATTTCCATAATTATTTCCCTCCAGATGGATCGTCACGCGCCCAGAACTTTGTTACAAGAAACATATTCATGTGTATAGATATAGTCTACATGTTTTTAGAGCGTAGTCGATATATTTTACATTTTTTAGAGCTTAGTTGAAATAGTTTACATTTTTTAGAGCTTAGTCGATATATTTTACATTTTTAGAGTTTAGTCGATATATTTTACATTTTTAGAGCTTAGTCGATATTTTTTACATTTTTAGAGCTTATAGTCGATACATAAACATTTTTAGAGCTTAGTCGATATTTTTTACATTTTTAGAGCTTAGTCGATATTTTTTACATTTTTAGAGCTTAGTCGATATTTTTTACATTTTTAGAGCTTAGTCGATATTTTTTACATTTTTAGAGCTTGGTCGATATTGTTTACATTTTTAGAGCTTGGTCGATATATTTTACATTTTTAGAGCTTAGTCGATATATTTTACATTTTTAGAGTTTAGTTGATATATTTTACATTTTTAGAGCTTAGTCGATACATAAACATTTTTAGAGCTTAGTCGATATTTTTTACATTTTTAGAGCTTGGTCGATATTGTTTACATTTTTAGAGCTTGGTCGATATATTTTACATTTTTAGAGCTTAGTCGATATATTTTTCATTTTTTAGAGTTTAGTCGATATATTTTACATTTTTAGAGCTTAGTCGATATATTTTACATTTTTAGAGCTTAGTCGATATATTTTACATTTTATAGCTTAGTCGATATATTTTACATTTTTATAGCTTAGTCGATATATTTTTCATTTTTTAGAATTTAGTCGATATATTTTACATTTTTAGAGCTTAGTCGATATATTTTACATTTAGAGCTTAATCAAATGGCGCGCGCGCACCTTTAAAAGTACTAGCATCGACACCTGACCTCTCCTATTTTATGGAAACAACTATTCTTTTCTGTTCCATTTTCGTACGAGACGCGTAGGTAGGCCTCTTGACGGGGGAGGGGTATTTTTAAGGGTCCAATTTCAGGGTTTTTTTTACGGGGCTACCATTTTTTTAATATCTGTTGCTTTACGAGTGAAAAAGTCCGATTTAAAGATATATATAATAAATAATTAATATTATTTCCTGCGCTTTAAGTATATTTAAAATAATCACATTATTATAGCTACAATTTAATTATTTATCAGTTACATTTTTAAGAAACCAATCTACGTGATAAAGTAACTAGGATGATTGCAGCAATTCCTAGCTTGCTCGTGTTCGTTGCCATGACATTAAGATATAATTGAGACGCCCACGGTGGTCACGTGTTAATAGGCGAAACTATAAAGTCCCGGGGGGCTGAAAAGATGGTAGTCACATGAGTTTGTGGAGAACTGCAGCGCCATCTATCCTAAGAAATAAGAACTATTATTCATTTTATTTTGCTAATGGCGGTTTAAATTTTGATCGATTCATCTAAATTACCTAATTATAATTATTATTTAAACCATTTTGTAATAGAAAGGTGTAAGTTAATTAGCTGTCTGCAGTATTTACTGTATTTGGAAGGAATAATTTTTAATTTACCGTTGCACGGCCAACTATGAACATGAGTTACCGAATCGAAGTTGGCTGTGAAATTATTTGGTTTTTCCATTTTAACAAGTTGGTTAAGACCAAATTTACCGTGTAGCGTTTTTGCACCCAATATTTCTTTTACTATATTTATGTCTTAGCCAAAGAAATAAATGGTATTTTTTTTGCTGTATTTAGGTGCAAATTTACAACCTACTAACAAACAAATTATTGTCTTTCGGAAAAATTTATTTTGCCTCGTACGAAATTCGACCCACATATTGGAAATTTCGATGTAAACCTGATTATAGGCCCGAAATAACGAATTCAGTTCACGAATTCCCCACCAGAGGGAAGGTCGACTTTCGGTACCGTGTCGGATAACCGAAAATACCAGCTGAGTGCCTGAATTTCGTACATAGATACACTTTCACCAAAACACTACATTTTACGACGGTTATTGACCATATACCATAATTTCTGCATATACGAAATACCGTTCATTTTATAATATAATTTCGCAGTTGGAAATTTTCACGGAAATCAATGTTGGGTTCAGGAATTGCATATTTCTGCCCACAAGTTTAACTGGAGTTAGTTACGTTAAAAATAATTGGTAGCACGTTTTAGCAGACAAATTTTGGATTTATTTCTTACAGGGTTGCCACATTGCCAATGTCGGGGAAATTTACGAAATAGTACCAATGCCGGGGAAAAGTCGGGGCAAGTTACGAAATAGTTCTAATATAAAAGTTAGGGGAATTTTCAGAAACAGTACAAATGTCAGGGAAAAGTCCGGAAATTAACGAAATAGCACAAATGTCAGGGAAAAGTCCGAAAATTTACGAAATAGTTCTAATATAAAAGTTGGAAATTTTAAGAAAAAGTAGAAATGTCAGGGAAAAGTCGGGGAAGTTTTAAGAAATAGTACAAAAGTCGGAGAAGTTTTAAGAAATAGTACAAAAGTCGGAGAAGTTTTAAGAAATAGTACAAAAGTCGGAGAAGTTTTAAGAAATAGTACAAAAGTCGGAGAAGTTTTAAGAAAAAGTAGAAATGTCAGGGAAAAGTCGGGGAATATTAAGAAATAGTACAAATGTCAGGGAAGTTATAAGAAATAGTACAAATGTCAGGGAAGTTATTAGAAATAGTACAAATGTCAGGGAAGTTATAAGAAATAGTACAAATGTCAGGGAAGTTATTAGAAATAGTACAAATGTCAGGGAAGTTATAAGAAATAGTACAAATGTCAGGGAAGTTTTAAGAAATAGTACAAATGTCAGGGAAAAGTCGGGGAATATTAAGAAATAGTACAAATGTCAGGGAAGTTATAAGAAATAGTACAAATGTCAGGGAAGTTATTAGAAATAGTACAAATGTCAGGGAAGTTTTAAAAATAGTACAAATGTTTTAATTATATCTTCTGATACCAAAATCTACAAAGTTCGCTTGTTCAACGAATAATTAAAGCATATGCTACAAAAAACCATGAATTTTCACTTTATAAGTACTCAAAACTTATATTTTTCTGTAATGTTAATGGAATTTATCTTACATTTTCCTGTAATGTTAATCGAATTTATACTATATTTTTCTGAAATTTTAATGGAATTTATTGTATATTTTCCTGTTATATCAATGGAATTTAACCTAAATTTTCCTTTAATTTTAATAGAATTTATCCTATATTTTCCTGTAATGTTAATGTAATTTATCCTTTATTTTCCTTTAATTTTAATAGAATTTATCCTATATTTTCCTGTAATGTTAATGTAATTATCCTTTATTTTCCTGTAATGTTAATCGAATTTATCCTATATTTTTCTGTAATGTTAATGGAAATTATAAAATTTTAACTTTTATTTCCCAAAATATATATCCTATAAATTCCTATAAATGGACTACAAATTTTAGTTTTTTTTGTGATCAGAATTTGGACCAATTACGTTTTGCAACATAAAATATAACTTTGTCATCAGAGCACCGATGTTTAAAATAACCGCGACGTTCTGTGTAGTTTCGCAAATCGATACACATTTTGAAAACAGCTTTACCGCAAAAATGAGAAAGCTGACCTAATATAAAGTGTAACCCGGGCCGGACTGCTTTGATCCGCTCCCAAGGGCCCCATCAGTCAGCCAGTCTCCTACGAACAACCTTTATTGGGCTTGTAAATGAGTATTTTTTGTGTCACCACGAGCCCGAGTGCTTTACGTAGCATCAGCTCCAGCCTGATATTGCTTTAATTAAACCTCTAATTAATGAGCCGCGACAATGTGGTGTTTTTGTTTTACATTAATTTTTCAAAGCCCGCGTCCCCGTTCCAATAATTGCCTTCCCCTTTCGCCGGTGCTTTATAAATTATTCATTTGTTTAAAATATTGCCCGAATAATATTTCACGGCTTATGAAGAAGGGGAAAAACGGCGTTTATATTTGCCATAATAGACCTCTTTATAAATTCCCAACTAATCAGGTCAAACACTTTCACTACAATAGGACTTGCAAAACTTATTTATTCTTTGGTTTTAAAAATTCTGGTAATGCTAATTCCTGTTGCTTAAGTCGATTTTCTAAATATAGCTAAGGTAGCCTACGTGAAGATAGTACCCAGAATGTATTTATTTATATTTAGGAAGAATGATTATGTTGCGACAATCGCCGGGCACGTTGAACGCCTTTCCCCCGTCTCGAGAGGGGGGGAGACAAAACGTCACCGGCGTTTGATTTCCATCGCGTTAGGTGACGTAAATTTTAAGCAGCCAATGAAATACCGGGACTATTCGTTTTATTTTAAGCGGAGGAGCGTACTGGGGGGACCAACGGGTGGATTGAGAGAAAGGCTAAAAACCGTCTCGACATAGACATTCTCCCTAGGTATAAATAAATACATTCTTGTTGAAAAAAATTATTTTATTATCAGTCAATTTGAAAGACTCAACGCAGAAAGAGTTACCTGCAGTAACACAAGCTGGATTCGAACCCAGTTCTTCCTGCTATGAGACGAGATTGTAAATGAAGTCCAACGCCATTTTTAAAAATTGCGGATACCAATTTTAAGCCGCGTTTATATAAATATGACAACCTCCAAGAATAGTAAATTAATGAAATACCGGGACTATTCGTTTTATTTTAAGCGGAGGAGCGTACTGGGGGGACCAACGGGTGTATTGAGAGAAAGGCTAAAAACCGTGTCGATATAGACATTCTCCCTAGGTATAAATAAATACATTCTTGACTGAACTATTTACAAAATCAATTAAATAACTATTTATAATGGTGTGTAAAAAACTATAATGGTTAAATGAGTAGGATTTTGATCAATAATCCACTATTTATCCAGACAACTAGGTTGGCAGGTTTGCCAGAGAATCCTTTTATGAGCCTCCCTGGTTCATGAAAAATCGGGCCAAACTTGCTGCCTCTCTATACAGATCGAACGTGGATTACCGGAAAACTAAATATCACCGCAAAGGCTGAATTATGGTGGAATCTAGACGATTTATGAATAACTATATCCCTATTGGATTATTTCGTATTAATAAATTATTTGAATTCGCAATAATACGCAGATTCATTTTTATTAACTTAAAGGTGTTTACCCTCTGAGTACTTGGGTATTCCCTATTCGCGAATACTTGTTGAGGTTAACGGTAAAAGTGAAGTAGCACTTACGACTGAAAGTAGATGGCGTGTCGTTATAAAATATTTAACCGATTGATCTGATCCAATAATCAAGATTGTAAATTAATTTGATCATCGATTCAAATCACCTTTTATACTACTATGTATTTCTGAGAATGTAGGAAAAAGGTTGTGTGGAAATTTAAATTCAAAGAAAATTAAATTGATAATATAACGAATTATTTGAACTATAGCTAATTTTATTTCAACACCAAAATTATTTATCAATTTGCTAAGAAACTAAATTTAAATCAATAAATTTTAAAAAATAAATTTAAATTAATACATTTAAAAATAAATTCAAATCAATACATTTAAAAATAAATTCAAATCAATACATTTAAAAAATAAATTTAAATCAATACATTTACAAAATCAATTAATAACAATAAATTTATCAATAAATGAAAATCAAGTTTCAAAAACCAAATAAACGCAATAAATTTCAAAAACCAAATAAACGCAATAAATTTTTAAAACAAAATAAATGCAATAAATTTCAAAAACAAATTAAAATCAATAAATTTCAAAAACAAATTAAAATCAATAAATTTCAAAAATAAATTTAAATCAATATAAATCGATGTTAATCGATAGAAATCGATGTTAATCGATAGAAATCGATGTTAATCGATAAAAATCGATGTTAATCGATAAAAATCGATGTTAATCGATAAAAATTGATGTTAATCGATAAAAATCGATGTTAATCGATAAAAATCGATGTTAATCGATAAAAATCAATTAATCAGTGCTTGTGGCACTGGGTAAAAAATCGGAATAACTCCTTCTGCGTTGAGTTTGCAAGTTCTCTCCCCACTGGTTTGAGGGGTTTTCCCCGAGATCTTCGGTTTCCCCTTCCATAAAAACTTGTTAAGGTTAACGGTTATAGTTAGTGTAGGGAGCTGTTGGCTCGCGTGGCATGAAGGGCTTGCCACCATCCTCCTATGCATTGTAACCCGGCCACCTGAATTAAAGGCTTTATAAGTCGCTCGATGACTTAGGCCTAAGGTGTTGCCTTGGGTATTAGCCTAGCTGATTATTATTATTATTATTAGTATCGATAAAAATAAATTAAATCTATAAAAATCAATTAAAATCCTATAAATAAAAAACCCTGTATTTTCAAATTAGTGTTTAGTACGACGCCTGACTTCACCTGGTTTCTCAACTACGGTATCAACCACCTAACCGCTCTTACACCTGTAATAAATAACGCAATGTCTATTTCCGTTAATATATTTTCAACGTAACACCCGCGTATTTGGCGCGGGGTGTGAACACTGGTATTAGCGTAAGTTGGAATCCGAGGAAGCGCTGTGCTCTTATGGAATATAAAGATCGAGCGGTTCCCCAAAAATACCTTTTAAATTCTCGCCGCGTTTCTATCATTATGTTCTAAGGGCCAATGTAAATAGAATAATTCAGCTTAAGAGTTGTACGCTAGTTGGAAGTCGTTGAAACTCAACTCCCGTTTCGCACCCATTTCCGTATCGGAAAGCTGAAACGACGTAACTCCAAAAATCCCGATTTGAGATGTAACGAAGTTTAAACGTTGCGGAATATTGAGCGTAGAAGTAATTTGCTTTTGGGCAAAATCAGGAATATAACCGTGAAGTACATACTATATATTTTAGGCTCTAACAGTTACGGTTAATAAAGTAGTTTCAAGCAGAAACATAAGAACTACTCTTTATTTTCGCGTATATTAAAAATTGATGGAAATAAAATATTTAACTTGAGTTTTTCCGAACTAATATTATATTTAATTTAAGTACTATTAAATTAGTTGAATTTTAAAATGGTAACTATAGATACCTTGTTGGAACAAATATTATAATATTAAATAATTACTATAAAATTAAAAACAAAGTTATGAAAAAAATTTTATACTATCAACTATTTGCCATAAAATTAAAGAACATTTTGTTTTGATAAAAAATATTATATCAACTATTTGCCATGAAATTGAAGTTAATTTTTTTAAATAATATATTATCAACTAATTACCATAAATTTAAAGAAAATGTTTATAAAAAAATATTACATAATCAAATAGTTACTATAAAATGCAGGACATTTTTTTCTCAAAAAATATTATATCAACTATTTGCTTTAAAATTAAGGAATTTTTTGAACAAAAACTTTATTATCAACTACTTACCATAAATTTAAAGAATGTTTTTTAAAGAAAAATATTATAGTATCAACTAGTAAATTATTAAATTATCAACTAGTAAATTATTAAATTATGAACTAGTAAAATATTAAATTATTAACTAGTAAAATATTAAATTATCAACTAGTAAAATATTCAGTTATCAACTAGTAAAATATTCAGTTATCAACTAGTAAAATATTCAGTTATCAACTAGTAAAATATTCAATTATCAACCAGTAAAATATTATATTATCAACTAGTAAAATATTCAATTATCAACTAGTAAAATATTTAATTATCAACCAGTAAAATATTATATTATCAACTAGTAAAATATTATATTATCAATAAGCTACCATAAATTTAAAGAACATTTTTTAAAGAAAAATATTATATTATCGAAAAAGTCACGATAAAATTAAATAACAATTGTATAGAGCAAATATCACCGAAAATTGTTTCCTAATATATATAATACTAATTTAATTAAAAAATTTCCGTACAACGTGGAAAAGGCAACTTCGCGTGAGGTGATAGAAAATGTGTAAAATGAAGTAACATAGTTGGCACGTTTTCATTCTGAGCCGACGAAACCGAGTTTTGACTTCTGTCGCGATAAAAATTCCGTCCACGTTTTTCTCTCTGGGTATCCTGTTACAACACGCAACGATGGGCCGAGCCTCGCTCTGTCTCGTTCTGGATGGTAGCTAAAACCTTATTATATTCTCGGAGAGCGCGAGCCGACTCTTGCATTATTCATACGAGCCACTGAGCCTGTTCGCTACCGACCGTAGATTCTGCCTCCGCTCTTCGAGAGTGAATATAAAACACTATTCATCATTCTTCCGAGAGTACTAGTCCCTATTACAAATTGCAGTCTTTTACATTTCGGGTGTGCTCGTCCCGCAACTCGCACCCAACTTCCAGCTTCCAAACAAAATGCTCTTTTTACCGCGTGGCTCTGTGTTGAACGCGCTAACAATGTTTTAAATTCGTTCTCGAAACTATTTAAAATTAATAAAGGTTTGGAACTGAAGATTAATTCGTTTTTATAGTATTGAAATGAAAATGAAATCGTTTTACAATTAAGGAGATTGAAATGAATTCGTCTTACAATTTGGGAGGTTGAAATGAATTCCTCTTACAATTTGGGAGATTGAAATGAATTCGTCTTACAATTTGGGAGGTTGAAATGAATTCGTCTTACAATTTGGGAGGTTGAAATGAATTCGTCTTACAATTTGGGAGATTGAAATGAATTCGTCTTACAATTTGGGAGATTGAAATGAATTCGTCTTACAATTTGGGAGATTGAAATGAATTCGTCTTACAATTTGGGAGGTTGAAATGAATTCGTCTTACAATTTGGGAGGTTGAAATGAATTCGTCTTACAATTTGGGAGGTTGAAATGAATTCGTCTTACAATTTGGGAGGTTGAAATGAATTCGTCTTACAATTTGGGAGATTGAAATGAATTCGTCTTACAATTTGGGAGGTTGAAATGAATTCGTCTTACAATTTGGGAGGTTGAAATGAATTCGTCTTACAATTTGGGAGGTTGAAATGAATTCGTCTTACAATTTGGGAGATTGAAATGAATTCGTCTTACAATTTGGGAGATTGAAATGAATTCGTCTTACAATTTGGGAGATGGAAATGAATTCGTCTTACAATTTGGGAGATTGAAATGAATTCGTCTTACAATTTGGGAGATTGAAATGAATTCGTCTTACAATTTGGGAGGTTGAAATGAATTCGTCTTACAATTTGGGAGATTGAAATGAATTCGTCTTACAATTTGGGAGGTTGAAATGAATTCGTCTTACAATTTGGGAGATTGAAATGAATTCGTCTTACAATTTGGGAGATTGAAATGAATTCGTCTTACAATTTGGGAGATTGAAATGAATTCGTCTTACAATTTGGGAGATTGAAATGAATTCCTCTTACTAGTTGGGTATTAAGACTAATTCGCCCTTAAAGTATTGAGACGAATTCGTCTTTAAAGTATTGAAACGAATTCGTCTTTAAAGTATTGAAACGAATTCGTCTTTAAAGTATTGAAACGAATTAGCTTAGCTACTAAATAATGCTGAATATTTTTGAATGTCGAGATGAAAAAGCTCCTTACTGACCTGAAAAAACCTTGAAAGTTTTTGCTATTAAAGATTTGAATGATTTGATTATTGTTTAAATGACAATAATGGAATCACGAACCCTTATACCTCTTTGTGAAAAGATTGGTTCAGTTTAGCAATAACACAGAGATAAATGGTTATCTTAAACAGGGCTGCCACACGTCAGGGAAAAGTTTGAGAATTACAAAATGGACCTAAAAATCAGGGAATTTTAAGAATTTGTAAAAAGTAATGGAATTCAATTTTCTCTTGACACTTTTTGAAGGCAATTTTACTCTGGATATATGACAAATTCTATGAAGATCATTTATTTCCTTAAAAGTTGGCTAACTTTTTCAACATTGCGATAACCTTTTTACTGAAATTTAAGTCCATTTAAATTTATTAACTTCTGAAAAAAATAAAATATAAAATAAGAAGTTTGGACTTAAAAAGTCCGGGAACATCTCTTGTATGGTCAGGGAAAAACCGGGAATTAAATTTCAAACTTTTGTAGCAACCCTTAAACCTTCAATGCTTTGCACCTGGAAATATCAAGAAATAAACTTTCCACATTGTTAATAAACATTCAGAGATACCCTATATGTGAGCAGTCCACTGCAACTTATAACAAATTGTTGTATTATCCTTGACTTTTCATATTTTTAAATTCAGGAAATATTGGAAAGGTCTCGTCTCGCTCAGCTTTGGTCTCAAACTCGCGAGTAGTGCTCAATTTGAAACGATCCCGCCCAGCTATGCCCCGTTCATCGCGCTCTAAGGCGGGGGCCCCTCCTGGTCCCCGTAATGCGCGGGAACGTTATAGTCCGTTTAATTCACGCTGCTAGTCTTTCCCCCAAATATTCCACGTACTCTCACTTTCATGGTTGCGTTCAACGCCGCATTTCAAATAAGCGGCTATCGCGTATTCGGGGCCTAATGCCCTCCATGACGCCTTAACTTCGAACCATGGCCGCCATCTTGACCACATTGCTCGCGAATAGCCCGCTAAAATTATGCCACGTTCCCCTTCAGCCGTCAATTCTCAGAAAACCATTTTGGACGTTTGCCTAGTTTTATTGGGCGCGTTTTTTTCCGAATATGGTCCTTTTTTTGCCAGAATTTGTTAGATTCGCGGAACTTTATTTATTTGATGCTAAAAGCCAGAAGAACGTGTTGAAAAATAAATGAATTGTCAAAATAACTGTTGAGGCATTTTCTCGTGAGATCCTCGAAAGTAGAATTTACAAATATTAACGGAATATATTCAAGACAAAAGTTAATTCTTCTGTTTTTTGGCTTCTATTCTGATGTTTCTTATATTTGAATTAATGAATAAATATAATTCTATAGAATAAATAAAGTTCTACGGAATAAACAAATGATGTTCTATGGAATAAATAATAATGTACTATGGCAAAACCTATATATACCTGTATATAACTATATATATATATATTATATAGGTATATATAGGTTTTGCCCCATATTTTCACCAATATTTAATATACTCTTATGTTATGTTTCAAGAATGCAGTCCGTCTGGCAATGCTCAAAGCATTACAGGCGAGAGTGGCCCAGTTCCAATGCGCGGGATTTAGTGGCACCTCCGGAACCCACAATGGGAAATGGACAATAGCAAGCACGATTCCAAAAAATAATAATGAAAAATTGTAGCCGTAGGAAACGCGGAGGGGGAGGGGGAGGAGGGGCCTTAGACTTGTTTCTTTTGAATAGGCCAAAGAGATAAAGAAAAGGTCTGCAACGTCTATCATTTCGCTTGTCTCATTTCTATCCCCCCCCCCTGCAGTGGCTTTTGCTTGCGGTTCTACACTTATAGAACGTAAGCGGTGGGCACTATCCGCTCATTAGCGAGCTTTTTGCTATTTTTCAAATGCTCAGGTAAATTAATTCCTTACGAACGAAAATTATACACTTTCTGCTGTTTTTTTCAACTTAGTCAACGTCTTATTATGCAATAACCACAATGTACTGCTTATAGGGCTGTACGATGACTCTGAAATAATAAAGTACTTGAAGTCGACATCGAATAAATATTTAAAAATTGTATTAAATTATTGAATATTTATGAGATTTGTTACTTAATTAGAATTTATTAAAATACATTTAATATACAAAGATAAAAACGTAGTGCAAAAGCCAGCGGCTTCAACGTTGACGAGTACTCGAACATCATCGAATACTCTTGTCTTTTTTGAGGTCAAGTACTCGAAGTCGAACTGAGAATAAATAATGGGAGAATACTCGTCGATTATCGATAACCAAAAGATTATATATTCAGGTACCCGATTATTCGAATAAGCTGCTCTCTAAACTTGTCGAGTATTTGTTTTATCTAACCTCGTTGGTTCAAAGTTCAAGAGGGTTTTTTGCAACTTTTTGGGGGCAATAAACGGTACCTACAAAGGAATATTTTCAGCATTGAAAGTTACTTGAAACTCCTTTTTAAATTTAATTTCATAATTTTTTGAATAAAACCAGCTCCTAATGAAGTACAGGGTTCGTACCCGACCTGGAAAACCTGGAATACCTGGAAATGTTGAGGAATTTTTAAAGGTTTCCAAATGGTCAGGGAAAAGTCGGGGAATTTAAAAAAAATTCCAAAATGTCAGGGAAAAGTCGGGGAATTTAAAAAAAATTCCAAAATGTCAGGGAAAAGTCGGGGAATTTAAAAAAAATTCCAAAATGTCAGGGAAAAGTCAAGGAATTTGAAAATGATCCCAAAATGTAAGGGGATTTTAAAATGGCCCCAAAAAAATCAGGCAAATAACTTATTGAAATAATTTTTTTTGAGATTTTTACTTCAAACCATTAATTTATTGTACAAAAATGGTCAGGGAAAATTTGCAAATGTCAGGGAATTTAACTCCGGAAATTATGTACGAACCCTGAAGTACTCGATAACCCGACTCGTTAAAAATATTTATCGAGGTTTTTTTATTCGCCTCGAATAAGATCAAGTTTCCCCTTAATCAAGTACTCGATTATTCGACTCGACTTCAATATTACTCGACTCGAATGCTCGATGAAAAAAAATTGATACTCGATAACCGACTCGATGGTCTAAAACCACTAATCTCACAGCCCTAACTGCTAACCTTTTGTGGAGATATGTCACTATTTGATCTCTGTTTAAGATTAATCTGATTAATGAAGATTAAAATCTTCTATTAAATTGATATGTCTACTTAACGGTAATAGTGAGTGTAGGGAGCGGTTGGTTCGCGTGGCCTGAAGAACTTGCCACCACCCTCTTATTCATTGCAACCCGGCCACCTGTTTAAAGGCATTATAGAGTCGCTAGATGACTTGGGCCTAAGGTGGTGCCTTGGGTACTAGCCTAGCTGATTATTATTATTATTATTACTTTATCTGACTTATCAAATTATGCTACAGAATAAACCATTAAATTTGTTAGCTTCTTCTACGCCATTAGTGTTACCCCGAAAGAATCAACAGACAACAGTACTTTGCTCGTGGAGAAGAGCAACGTGAAAAATAAAGTTATTTTCAAATAATATGAGTCTCGTGAGCTGAGCATCCAATTCCGTGAAAATGCCCAACAACGTGGGTGAAATAGGCTATTTTACGCACTGTAAATTGCCCTTGACTTGAATTATGTGAACCCTCGAATAAGAAATCTCTCCCTTTTCATATCAATTCTTCTCGACCTTGTACCATTCCTTATTGGAGCAGTGGTGAAAGGCGAGTGAGGTCATTGTGCGCGCCCTGTAGAATTCCGATCGGCCAGTTCTTATAATTGAAGCGTAGAGATTTAAATTAATGGTCCCATTTTGAGTCGTTTAATTTTAAATCAATCGGCCAGCGGTCCGTCCGATTAAAAAAGTGAAATCCCATTTTTCATTTTCGCTTCGGCTCGCCTCGCTTTCGCTGGCAATATTATCTTTCTCATTTTCCCCCTTTCAACCGATTGCTTCCATACAGGGTGTCTCGATAATCTTTCTCGGAACCGATAAAGTTCGTTTGAGCCAAGCGTACTAAAAGCAATCTTTGAAATTGAACAACCAACATTTTTCAAATACACTTTTTGCTATTCTTGGAGGTTGTCATATTTATATAAACGCGGCTTAAAATTGGTATCCGCAATTTTTAAAGATGGCGTTGGACTTCATTTACAATCTCGTCTCATAGCAGGAAGAACTGGGTTCGAATCCAGCTTGTGTTACTGCAGGTAACTCTTTCTGCGTTGAGTCTTTCAAATTGACTGATAATAAAATAAATTTTTTCAACAAGAATGTATTTATTTATACCTAGGGAGAATGTCTATGTCGAGACGGTTTTTAGCCTTTCGCTCAATCCACCCGTTGGTCCCCCTAGTACGCTCCTCCGCTTAAAATAAAACGAATAGTCCCGGTATTTCATTGGCTGCTTAAAATTTACGTCACCTAACGCGATGGAAATCAAACGCCGGTGACGTTTTGTCTTTCCCCCCGCGCGAGACGGGGGAAAGGCGTTCAACGTGCCCGGCGATTGTCGCAACATAATCATTCTTCCTAAATATAAATAAATACATTCTTGGTTTCAATAATAATTGAAATAAAATAGTGTTGTAAGTCGGAAAATTTTCCGTATTTTTCCGAAAAAAGTTTTTATTCCATGATTATAGTCTAATATTGTTTGCAAATTTAAATAAAGCGGCATTTTTTCGAATCTAAAAGTAAAACTAAACCTCTAGACTAGTTTAAACTGATTAACAATGTTAATTAACTAATAATGTTTTTTAGTATGTTTACTGATATTAGACATTTTATATCGATAAAAAGTTAAAAACATTAAAAACCCTTAAAAAGTAATTTGTTGCAATTTTTTTTCCTATTTGCGAAAACTTTTCTGAATTTCGGAAAACAAATTCGGGAAATTAACAACACTAAAATACTGGCTTGGAAAATTTCCTTGTAAATTTTACATTTAATAATATTGAAATATATAAAATTTAACTGCGTTTGAAACTTTCAAAAACCTACCTATCGCAGTTTTCAAGGTAAAATAAATCCCGGATCAAGTAAATGGCGACACCCTGTACTATTGGCAACAGCGCCATCTTTCGGCTTCTGCCGCTTTTTTTAGCCCAAATAGAACGAACACAATCGTTGCATTCAGCGCCAAACACGGCTCTTAATCTGTTTGATTAGGATGGATATTTTTCTTCCTTGGGCCGTGTTTGCTTTTCTCTAGAATTGGGCCATCCACTCGGACTGATATATATCGGGACACAAATCTGCCAATGGAATCGCTGTTTGCTATATCCCCCCCCCCCGTTACTCCATTAGGATTCCGTTGCATGTTCGTTATTAAATGTTTATTTCTGTATTTCACTTCTATAAGGGGGATAGACAAATTTTAGAAGAAAAACCACTTACTCGCAAAGTTCTGTTTTCAAAAAAGTTCACTAATTTAAGTAAACCACTACTGTTCAATTTTAAAGTTTTATTTTATTTCAAAACCACTACATTTGTTAACGTTAAAAAAATATTAATTTGACAAAGTCAAATATTTTCGAAATCATTTCGTAAAATGTCCGATTTTTAAAACAACTAACCATATATATTATTTGTGAATTGTAAAGAAATTAAAGCAAGTGTCGGCTCTAGGTGAAGTAGCTTTTTTTTCAACAGATGTCGCTAGCATCGAAATCAAAACAAGATGCATAAGCTACATTTTGACCCAAAAGGCGGGATTTAAAAGTATGCTTCGTTTTGATTGGCTCGTTTGTAAATTTGTCAATAACTTCAATTATAGTAATTGTTTACAATATATTTTATATGGGATATATAAATTCGGTTAAAGTTCACTAAGCAGAGTAAAAGTGGTCTATATAGAACACTCTATAATGGCTCTCTGACGACGTTATTGTTTCGCTATTTTGAAGTTTAGCTTCCTTGACCATTAATAGATGGCTCCACGCTCTCCACGAAAGTCGCTTTTTTCGAAGATTCGGATAGATTCATGGCCATCTCTAATAACAGGGGCCTTTTCATAATACAGGTGGCAATGATAGAGCCGACTGTTGCTTTAACATATGTGCCATAACCAACCGTTTCCAATAAACTCAACTAGTCAGCAACTTGAAACACACGATATAGTATTTAATTTTGCCCACCGTATACCATTTGGCCGACCGTATTTCATTTGGCCGACCGTATTTCATTTGGCCGACCGTATTTAATTTGGCCGACCGTATTTAATTTGGCCGACCGTATTTCATTTTGCCGACCTTATTTCATTTTGTGACTGAATTTCATTTTGCCGACAGAATTTCATTTTGCCGACTGAATTTCATTTTGCCGACTGAATTTCATTTTGCCGACTGAATTTCATTTTGCCGACTGAATTTCATTTTGCCGACTGAATTTCATTTTACCGACTGAATTTCATTTTACCGACTGAATTTCATTTTACCGACTGAATTTCATTTTACCGACTGAATTTCATTTTACCGAGTGAATTTCATTTTACCGACTGAATTTCATTTTACCGACTGAATTTCATTTTACCGACTGAATTTTATTTTACCGACTGAATTTCATTTTACCGACTGAATTTCATTTGTCGCTGCACTTGATTTGAAACTCGTGTATTTGGACTGTTTATGAATGATGTCCTAAAAGCTCTTTCAAAATGAAACTGGCGAGTTTGTATTTCCGAGCTAAAAGCAGATTTCCATTTCATTTGGCAAACGAATATGGATAAGAAATGAAACAAAGCGAAACCTTCATCGTCGCTGGGAAGCAGTTTATTCCCTCGTCTCCGCGCGTCATAAGTTGAATTTCCTCTTTCTGAGAAATCCCGGCTGGGGAGCTGCGGCAGAACTGCATTATGTGTCCTCGACCGTTTCATTCTCTTTTGGAGGACGGGCTGTTTTCATTTCGTGGAGAGCCTTCATTAGTCTTTGACGCACGCGCCTCCAAATTCGCCCTTTTGTTTTCCACCACCAGGAGGCGTCGGTGACTAGCTCTTCCCTGCCTCTCACCTTAGACTAAAAGTACCCTATCTTGAAAAATACAGATTTAGGTTAAAAATCGCGACTCTGCATGTTTTGGAAACCGTTAGTGCTTTTTTCATATTATCTTTTCGAAAAAGAACTTTAAAGGACTTACTGCCTTCTTAATGTTTTCTGAAAATAAGTTACTATATTCTTAATATTTTCTGAAAATAAGTTACTATATTCTTAATATTTTCTGAAAATAAGCTACTATATTCTTAATATTTTTTGGAAATAAGTTACCATATTCTTAATATTTTCTGAAAATAAGTTACTATATTCTTAATATTTTCTGAAAATAAGTTACCATATTCTTAATATTTTCTGAAAATAAGTTACTATATTCTTAATATTTTTTGGAAATAAGTTACTATATTCTTAATATTTTCTGAAAATAAGTTACTATATTCTTAATATTTTTTGGAAATAAGTTACTATATTCTTAATATTTTCTGAAAATAAGTTACTATATTCTTAATATTTTCTGAAAATAAGTTACTATATTCTTAATATTTTTTGGAAATAAGTTACCATATTCTTAATATTTTCTGAAAATAAGTTACTATATTCTTAATATTTTCTGAAAAAAAGTTACCATATTCTTAATATATTCAAAAATCAAATTATAATATTTTTTATATTTTCTTAAAGCAAGCTACTACATTCATAATGTATTCTATAAACAAGTTACTTCATTCATAATGTATTCTATAAACAAGTTACTTCATTCATAATGTATTCTATAAACAAGTTACTACATTCATAATGTATTCTATAAACAAGTTACTACATTCATAATGTATTCTATAAACAAGTTACTACATTAATATTGTATTCTATAAACAAGTTACTACATTCATAATGTATTCTATAAACAAGTTACTACATTCATTATGTATTCTATAAACAAGTTACTACATTCATTATGTATTCTATAAACAAGTTACTACATTCATAATGTATTCTATAAACAAGTTACTACATTCATAATGTATTCTATAAACAAGTTACTACATTCATAATGTATTCTATAAACAAGTGACTACATTCTTAACGTGTTCTAAAATTAAGTTAATCTTATCTTAAGATTTTCTGAAATTAAGTTACTCTTATCTTAAGATTTTCTGAAGTAAGTTAACAAGGTACTATATTCTTAATATATGTTCAAAAAACCAGGTTCTATATTCTTAATATATGTTTAAAAAACCAGGTTCTATATTCTTAATATATGTTCAAAAAACCAGGTTCTATATTCTTAATATATGTTCTAAAAACAAAGTACTATATTCTTAATATGTTCTAAAAACAAAGTACTCTATTCTTAAAATGTTCTAAAAAGAATGTTCGATATTCTTAATATGTTCTAAAAAGAATGTTCGATATTCTTAATATGTTCTAAAAACAAAGTACTATATTGTTATTATGTTCTAAAACAATTTTAGATATTCTTAATATGTTCAAGGTACTATATTCTTAATGTTCTAATAACAATGTTATATATTCTTAATGTTCTAATAACAATGTTATATATTCTTAATATATTCAAGGTACTATATTCTTAATGTTCTAATAACAATGTTAGATATTCTTAATATGTTCCAGGTACTATATTCTTAATGTTCTAAAAACAATGTTAGATATTCTTAATATGTTCAAGGTACTATATTCTTAATGTTCTAAATACAAAGTACTATATTCTTATGTTCTAAAAACAATGTTAGATATTCTTAATATGTTCAAGGTACTATATTCTTAATTTATATTAATAAAACCAACAAAATTTGGCCATATGATAACGTTTGCCTCGTAGCTAACGGTAGAAAATGTTCGAAACAAAGTTTTTCGGCCAAGCGTAGAGTTACGACGTTTTTATTCTCAGGCCACTTCGTAAGGCTTCTCTCCTCCACAAAAGCTCCATAAATATTTGATATCCCGGGCGAATTGCTTGTTTAAATATTCGATTAGCGGAAAGTTTTCCCCTACCCTCTCTTTATTATGCTCTAGAATGCCCGAGTATAAAACCTTTATACGGTATTAAACCCCGTTTCATGCAGACTTCTAATAAAGTTGAAAGGTGCTCCATAATATATGTAAAAGGTGGAATCCGGACGCCTAAAGAGGCGCCTCGCAAAATGGTGCCGAAACCCGGGAATTTATCTATTTTACAACTATTTTTATTTTTAAAAATCTTTTTATACGGGTTATTGGTTTTCAACATTAACAGGGTGACCAGACTTCCTTTATTTTCCTATATTTTTAATTCCTTCCTATAAATTCCTATATTTTCCTATATTTTTAATTCCTTCCTATAAATTCCTATATTTTCCTATATTTTTAATTCCTTCCTATAAATTCCTATATTTTCCTATATTTTTAATTCCTTCCTATAAATTCCCATATTTTCCTATATTTTTAATTCCTTCCTATAAATTCCTATATTTTCCTATATTTTTAATTCCTTCCTATAAATTCCTATATTTTCCTATATTTTTAATTCCTTCCTATAAATTCCTATATTTTCCTATATTTTTAATTCCTTCCTATAAATTCCTATATTTTCCTATATTTTTAATTCCTTCCTATAAATTCCTATATTTTCCTATATTTTTAATTCCTTCCTATAAATTCCTATATTTTCCTATATTTTTAATTCCTTCCTATAAATTCCTATATTTTCCTATATTTTTAATTCCTTCCTATAAATTCCTATATTTTCCTATATTTTTAATTCCTTCCTATAAATTCCCATATTTTCCTATATTTTTAATTCCTTCCTATAAATTCCTATATTTTCCTATATATATTTTTAATTCCTTCCTATAAATTCCTTTATTTTCCTATATTTTTAATTCCTTCCTATAAATTCCTATATTTTCCTATATTTTTAATGCCTTCCTATAAATTCCTTTATTTTCACCTATTTTCCTATATTTACCTATAATTTTACGATCTTTTGAACATGTAGTGAAAATATTTTGAAGATCTAGATATCTTGGCTGCAAAATAAAGTAAAAAAGTAAAAGTAAAAAAGTATTCTAAAAAAAATAAATTAATTCGAATTTCGTAAAGTTATAGATTTTCCCTCGAGTTCTTCATATAAAATCGTATAGTCGCGAATAAAATCCATAAATAAACAGTAAATCGAATTTTATGGCGGTTAATTTATCCATTTTCCTGAGCGATATACACTTGTAGAGGTTAAAAGTAATAGTAAGTGCATGGAGCTGTTGGCTCGCGTGGCTTGAAAGGCTTGCCACCATCAACCTACGCATTGTAACTAGGCCACCTGATTTACTACCATCAAAAGTTGCTAGATACAATATGCGATTATTACTATCATTAGTATTATCAATATTATTAATATTTAATGCCCTTACATAAGGTTTTAAAAAAAACATCACATCTTGCAAAACGTGGATATTAGCTTGCCAACGAATGGTTTGTAGTCCGGGTTCGTAAACTACGTCAGGGAAACGTCAAGGAATTTGAAAATGGTCCCAAAACGTAAGGGAATTTTAAAATGACCGCAAAAAAATCGGGTAAATAAATCTTTGCAAGAAAATATTTCTCAAGATTTTTATCTCAAAAACCATTCATTTATTCTACAAAAATGGTCAGGGAAAACCTGGAAATGTCAGGGAATTTAATTCCGGGAATTATATACGAATCCTGTAGAAAAGCGGTACTAAATAACGAACATTGTAGCCCACGCCTATAAACGGGATAAAATGAATAATTAAAGCAAACCAGAGTATTCGCAGTAAGCGTTTCGATAGTTGTCGGCGTTGTGTTAGAGAGTGCGATACTATGAAAACGCGTGGCGCAATTCTCCGACGAAGATTGGTCGGCAGGAAAGCCCCTTAAAAATCAATAGGAGTCGAACGCGGGGAAGTGTCAAGTTCCATCGAAACTTCAAACAATCGGACGTTAATTCGGCCCGTCAAAAGCTGAGCCCGAGCGCTCTCCCGCCCGAACACCAAGCATATGCTCCGACGATTCGAACTAGCAGCTGCCATCGATTATTTTAATACGTTCTAGCTCGCCTTAATACCTCCCCGCTGGAGAGAGAGAGACTAGAGATCCAACTTGAAGCCGACGGTGGGCGTTCTCATCGAGTCAAGCTCACCTCGAAAACTCATCCTAGTTGGATCACTCGCTCTTTCATTAAAGGGGATATTAAAATTGGGGGTTGTAATTGTGGGGGGTGTGATGATATGTTTAACTTTACAAAATTTATTTTAACGTGGTTAATAGAATAAGGTCACAACTAGGTAGTAAGACTATTAACTTTAGACACGGTACCTGGAAAACCTGGAATTCCTGGAAAAGTCAGGGAATTTGAATATGGGTATAAAAATCAGGAAAAAGTCGGGGAATTTAAGTATGGGTGTAAAAATTAGGGAAAAGTCGGGGAATTTGATTATGGGTGCAAAAATTAGGGAAAAGTCAGGGAATTTTAAAAATTGTCTAAAAATCAGGAAAATGTCAGGGAATTTAATTTCGGTTGCAAATAGGAAACGTTTTCTAAAATATAGGTTAAAAAATACAAAATCTTAGCCCAAAATAATGATACACATTTTGATTTGTAATTTTCCACTCAAGTCGAATTTTGAGTCGCCACTTTTTGGAAGTAGTTTTGTAATCAGTTTTGATCGAGGTTTTTCGTAAGGGTTGCTTTCGAGGGCTGTGCGAGTATAGTGCTTTTAGGCAATCGAGTACCAAATTGTTTTTCATCGAGTATTCGAGTCGAGTAATATAGAACTCAAGTCGAGCATTCGAGTACTTGATTAAGGAGAAACTTTCTCTTATTCGAGTCGAGTAACTAAAAAAAACCTCGTAATATTTAAACGACTCGGGTTATCGAGTATTTGATTAGGAGCTGGTGTTATTCAAGTAATTATGAAATTAAATTTAAAAGGAGTATAAAGTAACTTTTAATGCTAAAAAATATTTCTTCAATTTAAATGAATCACAGTTTCCACAACTTTAGAGATACCGTTTATCGCCCCCCCCCCCCCGAAAGTTGTAAAACCCCTCTTTGAACTTTGAAGTAACGAGGTTAGATAAAACAAAATACTCGACGAGTTTAGAGAGCAGCTTATTCGAGTAATCGGGTACCCGTATATGCAATTTTTAAGTACTCACTACTCTGTTATCGACGACTATTTTCCATTTATTATTCGAGGTCGAAGTCGAGTACTCGACCTCAGAAAAGGCCGAGTACCCGATGAGGTTCGATTACACGACCTCAAAAAAGGCCGAGTACCCGATGAGGTTCGATTACACGACCTCAAAAAAGGCCGAGTACCCGATGAGGTTCGATTACACGACCTCAAAAAAGGCCGAGTACCCGATGAGGTTCGATTACACGACCTCAAAAAAGGCCGAGTACCCGATGAGGTTCGATTACACGACCTCAAAAAAGGCCGAGTACCCGATGAGGTTCGATTACACGACCTCAAAAAAGGCCGAGTACCCGATGAGGTTCGATTACTCGATCTCTGAAAAGGCCGAGTACCCGATGAGGTTCGATTACACGACCTCAAAAAAGGCCGAGTACCCGATGAGGTTCAATTACTCGATCGCTAAAAAGGCCGAGTACCCGATGAGGTTCGATTACTCGATCTCTGAAAAGGCCGAGTACCCGATGAGGTTCGATTACACGACCTCAAAAAAGGCCGAGTACCCGATGAGGTTCAATTACTCGATCGCTAAAAAGGCCGAGTACCCGATGAGGTTCGATTACTCGATCTCTGAAAAGGCCGAGTACCCGATGAGGTTCGATTACACGACCTCAAAAAAGGCCGAGTACCCGATGAGGTTCAATTACTCGATCGCTAAAAAGGCCGAGTACCCGATGAGGTTCGATTACTCGATCTCTGAAAAGGCCGAGTACCCGATGAGGTTCGATTACACGACCTCAAAAAAGGCCGAGTACCCGATGAGGTTCGATTACTCGATCTCAAAAAAGGCCGAGTACGAGATGAGGTTCGATTACTCGTACCACCCTATTGCTCTCTCTTTGGCATCTGCGCTCGAAAATGAGCGTAACGCGCCCATCTCTTCTAACTCGCTTCAATAGAGGAGCCGGTAACACAGCACACTCTTGTCGGCGTCCGTACATGGAAAAGCATTCCTGGTGAAGTCGTCTCTCCGCTGGTAAAACCCTTTGATCTTCGTTGGATTGAAGTATAAGAGGGGATGGTCGGGGATTGCGAGAGGCTGCGGGAGAGAGTGGAGTAGTCGCGTCAAAGAGCTTTTCGGATATGCGCCGTCGAGAGCGGCTCGGGTACGCGGGGATAGTGTGTTTAGAAGATGTTCCCTTTTCCATAGTGCAAAATGAAGGTAACTCCGAAATGTATATTTTTTGGGACAAAATTGAGGCTTTAAGGAAATATAACCTCAAAAAATGGTTCCGATATTAGATGGTTTATTTTCGCCTGTTCTCGGAGTAAAAGTTGGCGTGGCGGAGTGTTTAGCTTTCGTCTCGCTGCAAGCGGAGCCGGGTTCGATCCCAGCTTGTGGCTTAGGGTGAACAACTCCTTCTGCGTTGAGTTTGCAAGTTCTCAATGGGATAAAATTAGGAACAACTTTAATTACGTAATAAAATTTATTTAAAATCATGTTAAAATGTTTATCTTATTTATTTTATACGTAAGTAGCCTATTATAAGTTTTTAGGTAAATCGCAAGTTTTCTCCCCGCTGGTAAAGGGGGTTTTCCTCCGAGTACTTAGGTTTCCCCTTATCGTAAATACTTGTTGAGATTAACGGTAATAGTTGGTGTAGGGAGCTGTGGGCTCGCGTGGCATGAAGGTCTTGCCACCACCCTCCTACGCATTTTTACCCGGATCACCTGTTTAAAGGCATTATAAGTCGCTCGATGACTTGGGCCTGTGCTTTTGGGTATTATCCTAGCTATTTAATATTACTCTTTTTAACCTCAAACGTTTTATTAGGGCTACTCTTTTTACTCCTACTGAAATAAAATAAAATTTTGTCGTCTGCTAGCCAGAATTTATTTGCTAAAAAGGCCACAGGCAGCCATTTTGGAAAAACGTTTTTACTCCGACTCGATCTATTCGCCACCACAGAATCGGAGTAAAATGACCTCTTAGCCTTACTCTTCTTACCCTACTCCGAAATCCCGAAACAAGCGAATAGAAACCACATATTAACGTTCTGCCATTTGCTGCTCTGTTTTCGGTTTCGTCTCGAACGTTATCTACGAAATTGGGGTTATCTTCCGTAATAAATATATTAACGCAAGACATATTATTCATTTCTATATCGTCAAAATTAATATTCCGGTAATTTTCTGTATGAAATGAAGTTCACCAGAATTCTTAAATGTGTTTCTCTACAGTCCAAATATAATTTTAAATAATATTCAATAAATATATAAGGTTGAATTTTTTTAATTATATAGAGGGAATATAGATTCATATTAATATAAAATATTAAGTGTTGTGAAAGTTGGAAAATTTTCCGCGGAAAATGACCGAGGCGTTTTTTCCGGAAAATGTTTCGTATTTTTCCGAAAAAATTAAAAAAAAGTTTTCATTTCATGATTAGTCTAATATTGATTGTAAATTTAAATAAAGCGGCATTTTCGCCTCATTGTTTCGAATCTGAAAGTAAAACTAAACCTCTAGACTAGTTTAAACTGATTAACAATGAAACGCTATTAATGTTTTGTAGTATGTTTACTGATATTAGACATTTTATATCGATAAAAAGTTAAATTACTTATTAAGGGTTTTTAATGTTTTTATATTTCCGATTTGCTGAAAATCTTCTGGAATTTTTACCGCATTTTATTTTTCCGGAAAATTAGCAACGCTAAAATTATTGGTTCCGAGCTAGAAAATATAAATATTGCTTATTTAAAATATCCATTTTGTTAATTTATGTCTCTCCTGCCTTAACTTAGATGAAATCTTCAGAACACGGCAACCTGGTAAATTTCCCCAAAATGTCGGTTACCACATTCGCGCCATAAGAAGTCGGGTAGCGTATTTCCCTATTAGCCGAAGTAGGCGGTCGCTTCTAGTGCGCGTCCTTAAAGGGCTGAAATATCCGGGTTACGGGCATCCCCAATAAACCTGCAATTTTCTTACCCTTCTTATTCTTATAATTCTTGTGGATGGGAAGTGGCTATCGATTGTCTCGCTGCTTTTAATCCCATTTTGGCTCTTCATTCTCTCCGTCATCCCCACTCCCCAGCGTCTAAGATGGTGCACTTGCAAACTGCTTCAAGTTCCTTTAAGAACTTGTGGACATCATTTTTAAAACGAGATTAAAATTTAGGAAATTATATTTTATTATTATATCAAAAATTATAAATATAACATATGTAATATTTTTTTGAGAATATGTTCTATTCTATTATTGGAAATTATAGTCACTCTATTAAAATAAGTTATATTCTATTATATTAAATTTTTTATTCTATTAGAATAAAAATTATATTATATTATATTATAATAATTTTTTTATTCTATTATAATAAAAATTATATTATATTACAATAAAAATTATATTCTATTACAATAAAAATTATTTTATATTACAATAAAAATAATATTATATTTCAATAGAATATTTAATGCTATTACAATAGAAAATTATATAATATTACGATAGAAAATTATATTCTATAACGATAGGGAATTATATTCTATAACGATAGGAAATTATATTATATTACAATAAAATTATATTATATTACAATAAAAATTATATTATATTACAATAAAAATTATATTATATTACAATAAAAATTATATTATATTACAATAAAAATTATATTATATTACAATAAAAATTATATTATATTACAATAAAAATTATATTATATTACAATAAAAAATTTAGTTCTATTATAATAAGACATTTATTATTTAGAAAATATTTTGAGATAACAAGGGTCCCATCGGGTCCGTAAATAACATTAAAGTGCCTATTTTTCAGAGGTCCTAAATCTACCCTAAATATACAGATTTTGTCCGTAAAAGTACCCTATATTTAAGTTAAAACTTAGAGATAATTAAAATCCAAGTTGTTGGGATACCTTCGATTTTATTTTGTTTAGCGATAGATCCTATTTCCAAATATTTCCTACATCCCTTTCTTAAATTCAGTTCGAGCAAATTTGAAGCTTGAAATTATCAATTTTTAAAGTGTCTATTGTACGAGAACGAAATAAATCTTAGTTAATCTTGTAAGAACTCTTAAGAACTTGACATGCATGCTATTACTAAGAATCAAAATTTTTTTATACACATTGTAAATAATATATTTTCCTTTTTTGTCTTTCTAGGTAAGAATCGTTTTTTGAGATCATTTGTTGGTTTTCTTGGGTGTTAAATGACGTTTGACTATGATGTCTGGCGGGTAAGCTGACGTTTTTAAATTCCGCTTTAAAAACTATCTCCAGTATTAACGGCTATCTTAAGGCCCGTAACTTATATTTTGCCCGGGGCACTAACTCAATTTTGATATTTGGTCTTAACATTTTGGTGGCTTATGAAGTTGTAGAAAAAAAAATGTTTTAAAAGAACATTAAAAAATTAGGGAATTTTAAACGAGTATAAAGGACAAGGAAAATTCGTTAAATTTAATCTTGGTTGAGAATTTTTTACAAAAATATAGTTTAAAAATTTAAAAATTTGGCTTAAATTAAGTTATAAGGAACCACCTATGGACTGCATTGCATAGGATGATAAAATTAGCGAATAAGTAGATTAGTCCATTAAACAAATTTGAAGAAGTTAAAAACTTACAAATAGCTCGTACCGATAGGTCTTGCAGCGGTTTACCCCCATTTCGCCCAAAATAGTTCTCCCAATTCCAATTTCTCCCAATCACATTTCTCCCAATTCCCATTTCTCCCAATCCCATTTCCCCCAATCCTATTCGTCCCAATCCCATTTGTCCCAAAATAGTTATCCCAAAATAGCTATCCCAAATCCCATTTGTCCCAAAATTACACTTGGTATAAACATGAATCTAAGTTTTATTTTAATATGCAAGTAAATTTTGCCCATATGAATATGGTAAACCTAACCTAACCTAACCTAACGCCAAGTAATTAACATATGGGCCCCTTCCTATTTTATTAGACAATGTCGTCAAAAAATATACTGCCGTCAAAATGTTACGCTGTATTTTTTTCGAAATATCGACTCGTACCGATGAGATCTAAAACCGCGCAATTACCATATATTAGGAAAATAATGATTGGGAGAAAGGGGAATCCATTTTTTTGGGAAACTTGATCGTTGGGAAAAATGGGAATACATATTTTTGGGTTAAATGAACTCCGGTTCGGAGAAATGGAATTGGGACAAATGGAGCACCATGTTTTTGGGAGAACTGATAACTTTGGGAGAAGGTAAATTTGGGATAAATGGGAACATACCCTTGCAGCAAACATAAAGATGCGAAACTCGGACCAGTGAAAAACTAAATTAAATAAAATAGCCCCAAATTCCAACGGTAGACCGGTTTCGTCCTATTTGGGACTCGTCGGTACCGTGCGGGAAATCTGGCTTGCGACTATAACACCGAATAGAGAAACTAAGCCTAAATATTAAAAATTTCAAAACGAGTTGCATAGCAACGGAAAACCGAAATGAGGGATAGTGGTGGATAATAATATGTACGAAATGTTAAAGTTAAAATAAACCACTCATGGACTGCATTGCAAAGGATGATAAAATTAGCGAATCAATAGATTAGTCCATTAGTTTAGGCTTTAGCTTTTTTATCCCTTTTCATAAAGGACTAATACTTATTCACTAATTTTATCATCCATGGCTTAAAATAAGTCAAGAAAAATCAAGTAAATGTCCATTGAATCAGAAAAAACTGTCCAAACCCTGCTATACCTCAGGGCCGTCTTAAGCCTTTTTGGGGCAATGGGCTAAATGATTTCGTAAGACCTTTGCGATCCCCAACAGTCAGCCTTTGTATGTTCGTTGTCTAAATTCAACTACACAATAATCAAACCAAAACTTTTAATTTCTACCGAAAATAGATTTTACTGACAGTGATTTGCTGTTAGGTTTTAGAAATTGTTGGTACCCTAGGATACGCGATGTGGCGAAGAGTCAAATTACTTTAGACGTAACTAAAAGATACACAACATTAAATGAGCATAAATAATATTTAATCAACTAAACCCTTATCCCTAGAATAGAGGTGGTATGGCTGGCTTTTCCGGGGCCCCAAAATTGGCTGGGGGCCCTGGGCTGTAGCCCATTTAGCCCATGCCTTACGACGGCCCTGCTATACCTATGACAAAGACAAACCACGCGAGTCGCTGATAGGACTTAAATAAATTGCAAATCGTTCTTTTCGTACTTTTGACCGCTAACCGCGATTGAAACCACGTTCGGCATCCTTAACTGTTAAACATGGTTATTTCGGAAGGTAGTGGATAGAAGTGGCTTTCGGGGTGTCAAACTCTCTAGAGAACCATCGCGAATGGACGCTGGCGTGTCTTCACTGGAAACGCGACCTCCGCGGGAACAAGCGCCATGGCACTCGTGTTTTCATTTTAAAGTGCCGCGATGTTTTAGAATTCCGAAGTGGTCCCTATTCTGTAGCACCATCAATACACAGATATATAACTCTATATGGTAAACCCGGCCCGCGAGGAAACTGAAGAGATGGGTTGATAGGCAAAGCTAAGTGGTTGGAGATAGTGTGCTTTCTTAGATTCTTTTTTTTTACTTTCATCGCTCTGGGACTTTTTGGTAGGGTGCGGTAGCCTTCGGAGTGGAAATGAGTCGTACGCAGGGTTCGTACACGACCTGGAAAACCTGGAAAAGTCAGGGAATTCGAAAATGTTTCCAAAAGAGTAGGCAAAAGTCAGGGAA
The DNA here is from genome assembly GCF_980474605.1 of Leiobunum rupestre. Taxonomy (NCBI): domain Eukaryota; kingdom Metazoa; phylum Arthropoda; class Arachnida; order Opiliones; family Sclerosomatidae; genus Leiobunum; species Leiobunum rupestre. The sequence continues at coordinate 52,879,777 of NC_143393.1, forward strand.
TTTTAAAAGGTTTTCAAAAGGACAGGAAATTTAAAATGGTTTCCAAAAGGTCAGATAATTTTCAAAGGTTTCCAAAAGGTCAGGGAATTTTAAAAGGTTTCCAAAAGGTCAGGGAAAAGTCCGGGATATTTAAAAGATTTCTAAAAGGTTAGGCAAACGTCAAGGAATTTGAAAAAGGTCCCAAAAAGTCAGGGGATTTTAAAATGACCGTAAAAAATCCGGCAAATAAATGTTTGAAAGAAAATATTTTTCAAGATTTTTACCTCAAACCATTCATTTATTCTACAAAAATGGTCAGGGAAAATTTGGCAATTTGGTCAGGGACAACCTGGAAATGTCAGGGAATTTAATTCCGGAAATTTTGTACGAACCATGAGTACACTTTTTGTTACTTAGAGTAGATGATTTTGACTAGCGTGGCATGTAGGGCTTTTCACTAACCTCCTACCCCGTACCGGGCCACCTGAATTAATGGAATTAAAAGTCGCGAGTAGGGGTGTGCAAAATATTGGTTAACACCAAAGTATTCGACCAGCAGGGTGACCTATTTTTCCTATAATTTAACGTCCAACCTTTTTTCTCCGATAATTTCATTCAATTTATTATAATACCTATATTTTAAGTTTTATACACGTGTTGAGGTAAACGTTAATAGTTAGTGTAAGGAGCAGTTGGATTGTTTGGCATGAAGGGCTTGCCACCACCCTCCTACGCATAGAAACCCGGCCACCTGTTTAAAGGCATTATAAGTCGCTAGATGACTTGGGCCTAGGGTTTTGCCTTGGGTATTAGCATAGCTGATTATTATTATTATAATTATTAAAAATTTAACTCAAAAGTCTGAAGAAATTAAAATAGTTTTCATTCTACGTCCTAGTTTTTAAAGATGCTTATTTACAACACTGTTTGCCGATAGTTTTCGACTATTTCTATCGGTTATCAACTTTATTTTGAATGTTATACCCCCTTTAAACAATTTTGACAATCATTATATCTTATTGTTTTATTAATTTTCTCCTTTTTTCTCCCAATTTTCTTCCTATATGTTCCTATATTTCACTGATAAATTTCCTTTAAGTCCTTTAAAAGGATTATTATAAAAAGTAAACTTTCGTTATATTATGTAATATATATATATATATATATATTATGTAATATGTATTATATTTATGTATTATATATTTATTATAAATTATGTATTATATATATTATAAATTATGTATTATATATTATAAATTATGTATTATATATTATAAATTATGTATTATATATTATAAATTATGTATTATATATTATAAATTATGTATTATATATTATAAATTATGTATTATATATTATAAATTATGTATTATATATATTATAAATTATATATTATATATTTATAAATTAAGTATTATATATATTATAAATTATGTATTATATATTTATTGTAAATTATGTATTATATATTTATTGTAAATTATGTATTATATATTTATTGTAAATTATGTATTATATATATTATAAATTATGTATTATATATTTATAAATTATGTATTATATATATTATAAATTATGTATTATATATATTATAAATTATGTATTATATATTTATTGTAAATTATGTATTATATATTTATTGTAAATTATGTATTATATTTATTGTAAATTATGTATTATATATTTATAAATTATGTATTATATATATTATAAATTATGTATTATATATTTATTGTAAATTATGTATTATATATTTATTGTAAATTATGTATTATATATTTATTGTAAATTATGTATTATATATTTATTATAAATTATGTATTATATATTTATTATGAATATAATATATATTAAATATATTATCTTATATATTATCTTGTATTTTATTTGTTATTTGTTATCTTATATATTATGTTATATATTATATATAATATATTAATAATAATTATTCTAGCCAGAAATAACAGCTAAATAATATTTCATTGAATATCAACTCGATTAAATTTGAAAAAAAAAATATCCCGAAGTCAGTGCTGCAAAATCGAGTTCCTTTATTTAAGATCAGAGTGAATTTGAATATTTGGTTAAACGCTGGAAGAGCCGCGGATTAGAGTCGAGCCTTCGTCCGGGTGCCACTCAGAATCGTTTCAGCCACTTCTAATCTCTCCTAAGCTCCCTCCAAGAGCCTCTCTTGGAAAGCGAGACGTCCAGCCCGTTTCCAATAGCCGCCTCTACTCTCACCTACATTTTAATAGGCTTCAAAAATCGTTCGTGAATTAATTAACCGCGTCCGTTCATTTTTTAACTCCCCACGTAATCTCTCGCTGACGTAACTCGCCGGCCTTCTAGCGCCTTACATTGGACGAAATTAATCGCCTGGTAGCACCGCGCTGTAACCTACGAGAGTAATGAACAGTTGGTCGGCTGGCGGCGATTTCGCTTCGCTGGAAGCCCCTTAGGCGGCGAACGTGTTTCTTAACGCTACTAAGGGAGCGTCCATTAATTTTGGCGATTTTTTTACCCCCCTCCCTCCCCCCTAATATCACGTGAGATTTTTCAAAATGCGTATTTTTAGTGTAAATACGTTAATCTGTGTTTGATTGCCGTTGGATTTAAAAAAAAAACATAATTTGCTTAATTATTTATATTTAAGACTAGTTAAGACTACTATTTTAGACAGAATGTAGTCTAGAATCACAGTGCAGGATGACCAGACTTCCTATATTTCCTATAATTTCCTATATTTTTAATGCCTTCCTATAAATTTCTTTATTTTCAACTATTTTCCTATATTTTCCTACAATTTCACGATCTTTTGAAAATGAGATAATTATTAAAATTCGTGTCATAGAACATGTAGTGAAAATACTGCCACTTTTGAACAAAATCTTGAAATCCGCTCAGTGATCCAATAATGCAAGAAAGCAGCGTACAAAACATTATCAATATTCTAGGTGATTCGAGTCAAAGAATACCGGTATGAAGTAATTACCTTCTTATTTTAATATATTTTCGTATTTAGTTTCCTTTATTTTCGTATCTAGTTTCCTATATTTTCGTATTTAGTTTCCTATATATTCGTATTTAGTTTCCAATATTTTCCTATAATTCGCCTCTTAAATTCCTATTTTTCCTATAAAATTTCCCAAGCCTTTCCCTGGTCGCCCTGACAGTGAGAAAATCGAACAATAAAATACTTAAATTTAAAATATTATGGAACTGCTAATATTTAACCCAGTTTTATCGCAATTTTACACTGTTTCTTGGGGGTAAAAAAATGACGTGATATTTGCCGAAACCCATCATCTCCTCCACGTGAGATTCAACTCGACCCCCTCCCTCCCCTAAACGCCTCACGTCATTTATGGACGCTCCCCTTCGGGAATCCAACGCCCCTCCTAGGTGGCGCTCGTGTTGGGAATATTTGATTTGGCCGCGCTGGCGTCGCGCGCATTAAGTGTTTTATTTCTTACACCAGGGTTCCCCCCTACCCCTCTTTGGCTTTAAATGATTGTGTATTTTAGATCGAGAGGGCTTACTGGGACCCGCCTCTACTCGCTTTTGACGTTATAGTGCCAAAATTATCACTTTAATTCGAAGACACCCACCCCGGGCCACCGCTCGCCCGACTCCAGCCACTTCATATCGAGGTTTACCATTGCTAACACTCTTCGTTGAAAGGATTTTACCGATTTTTTATCAATATTTACCATGGGAAATATTTTTCTCAAGAGTAAGCAGTGTTTGTATTTTCTCGATTTATCATTGGTAATATTCCTTTATTGAAATACCACCAATGCTATTTATTTTTACGATTTAGCATTGTTAGTATTCGCCACCCCCCCTCCTTCAGCTTTAGCATTGGAAGTATTCGCTCTCCTTCAGATTTAGCATTGTTAGTATTCACCCCCCTTAGATTTAGCATTGAAAGTATCCCCCCCCCTCAGATTTAGCATTGGAAGTATTCGCCCTCCTTCAGATTTAGTATTGTTAGTATTCGCCCCCCTTAGATTTAGCATTGGAAGTATTCGCCCTCCTTCAGATTTAGTATTGTTAGTATTCGCCCCCCTTAGATTTAGCATTGGAAGTATTCGCCCTCCTTCAGATTTAGCATTGGAAGTATTCGCCCTCCTTCAGATTTAGTATTGTTAGTATTTGCCCCCCACCCTCCGATTTAGCATTGGAAGTATTCGCCCTCCTTCAGATTTAGTATTGTTAGTATTCGCCCCCCTTAGATTTAGCATTGGAAGTATTCGCCCCCATTCCCCTCAGATATAACATTGGAAGTATTCGCCCTCCTTCAAATTTAGCATTGTTAGTATTCCCCCCTCAGATTTAGCATTGTAAGTATTCGCCCTCCTTCAGATTTAGTATTGTTAGTATTCGCCCCCCTTAGATTTAGCATTGGAAGTATTCGCCCCCATTCCCCTCAGATTTAGCATTGGAAGTATTCGCCCTCCTTCAGATTTAGTATTGTTAGTATTTGCCCCCCACCCTCCGATTTAGCATTGGAAGTATTCGCCCTCCTTCAGATTTAGTATTGTTAGTATTCGCCCCCCTTAGATTTAGCATTGGAAGTATTCGCCCCCATTCCCCTCAGATATAACATTGGAAGTATTCGCCCTCCTTCAAATTTAGCATTGTTAGTATTCCCCCCTCAGATTTAGCATTGTAAGTATTCGCCCTCCTTCAGATTTAGTATTGTTAGTATTCGCCCCCCTTAGATTTAGCATTGGAAGTATTCGCCCCCATTCCCCTCAGATTTAGCATTGGAAGTATTCGCCCTCCTTCAGATTTAGTATTGTTAGTATTCGCCCCCCGCCCTCCGATTTAGCATTTGAAGTATCTTCTCCGATTCAGCACTGGTTGTATTTTTCCAAACATTTTCGCTTTATGAGTTATATTATAATCCTTTGAGATCCATAAAATTATTTTCCATGGGATCCTTATAGAGGTCGGAAAAACCGATAAATTAACTGCCAAAATATCGATTAACCATAAAAATTGCGTTTAACTGTTTATTTATAGATATAATCCACGGATAGAAAGGGATTTAACGTGCAAAAAATAATTTTACTTTTCGGATAATCGTCGGTTGTGGATGAAAAAAAAGATAGTGATTAATTCTTATCCAAACGCCGACCTCTAGATCCTTAACATTCTTTAACATATGTTAAAGAATTTTAAAGATCTTATGTTAAAGAATTTTAAGGATCTTATGTTAAAGAATTTTAAGGATCTTATGTTAAAGAATTTTAAGTATCTTATGTTAAAGAATTTTAAGGATCTTATGTTAAAGAATTTTAAGGATCTTATGTTAAAGAATTTTAAGGATCTTATGTTAAAGAATTTTAAGTATCTTATGTTAAAGAATTTTAAGGATCTTATGTTAAAGAATTTTAAGGATCTTATGTTAAAGAATTTTAAGGAGCTACTTTTTAAAAAAATTAAGGATCTTATGGTTAAATGTTTTTAGGATCTTATGGTTAAATGTTTTTAGGATCTTATGGTTAAATGTTTTTAGGATCTTATGGTTAAATGTTTTTAGGATCTTATGGTTAAATGTTTTTAGGATCTTATGGTTAAATGTTTTTAGGATCTTATGGTTAAATGTTTTTAAGATCTTATGGTTAAATGTTTTTAGGATCTTATGGTTAAATGTTTTTAGGATCTTATGGTTAAATGTTTTTAGGATCTTATGGTTAAATGTTTTTAGGATCTTATGGTTAAATGTTTTTAGGATCTTATGGTTAAATGTTTTTAGGATCTTATGGTTAAATGTTTTTAGGATCTTATGGTTAAGAATTTTAAGGAAATTAAGATTCTAAAAACTTAACATAATATCCTTAAAATTATTTTCCATAAGGTCCTAAATATTCTTTAATATAAGAACCTAAAAATTATTTTCCATGAGATCCTATAAATTAACTACAAATTTGCTATTTTCCTATAATTACTTTTGATCTTGGCGATATTCACCCTGATTATAAATAACCCACTTTCCTTCCGATTATAATCAACTGCCTTCGAGCTTAAAATACAATCCCCCCTAAAATTATTCCAACGTAAATCTGAAAGAGGATGTGTAAATTTAATTATAGTTAGGCTAACAAAAGGAATAAGTTTGCTCTGGGCCCGTCGCGGCTTCTGATTGTTGGTATCGTAGTCAGTTTACGCGCTTAGGATGAGCTCAGTGGCCTCAAATATTGACGAATCCATGGCCACGTACAGTCTTGGCCAGTCTCGGGAAGTAGGCGCGCATCGTCACGAAACTTCGGCCCTCGAAGATTAATTGGTTTTTGTCGCTGGCAACCACTGGTTAAATTGGTCTCTCTCGAATCCGAACATTTGCTCGCGCAATTAGGGCTCGTCCCTCTCGTTACCCAGCGCCACTAATTAAGAAGAATGCGCGTCTCCTCTAAAAAGAGACCCTTGGCTCCGCTCCGAGTCACACCCACATCCGGCCAACAGACTCGACCAAGTGCAAAAGCTCCGGGTAAACAATTATCCTCTCGTTTTAATTCGTCTTTGTTACTCCGAACTAATAATATTCGTCTCGTTACGTGTGTGGCCCGAGAATATTGTCTCGGTAATAGCCGCGGCCTGCAGACAGTAATTGGAGGTGAAAGGGGGAGTTGTCCCTTATAAGACATGATCGAAGTTTACTTTGGATTGAATTAACCTTTGGACAATTCAACGGTTTTGATATAACCAATTTACAATTGAGCATAAGAAACCTTAGACGTCGATGGAACTAACTCATTGACAATTAGGTATAAGACACCTTAGACGTCGATGGAACGCGTTAACAATTAGGCATCAGAAACCTTAGACGTCGATGGAACGCATTAACAATTAGGCGTCAAAACCTTAAACGTCGATGGAACGAATTAACAACTAGGCATCAGTAACCTTAGACATCAATGGAATGCATTAACAATTAGGCCTAAAAAACCTTAGACGTCGATGGAACTAACTCATTGACAATTAGGTATAAGACACCTTAGACGTCGATGGAACGCATTAACATTTAGGCATAAGAAACCTTAGACGTGTATGTCGTTGGAACGCATTAACAGTTAGGCATCAGTAACCTTAGACGTCGATGGAACGCATTAACAACTAGGGATAAGAAACCTTAAACGTCGATGGAATGCATTAACAATTAGGCATCAGTAACCTTAGACGTCGATGGAACGCATTAACAATTAGGCATAAGAAACCTTAGACGTGTATGTCGTTGGAACGCATTAACAGTTAGGCATCAGTAACCTTAGACGTCGATGGAACGCATTGACAATTAGGGACAAGAAACCTTAAACGTCGATGGAATGCATTAACAATTAGGCATCAGTAACCTTAGACGTCGATGGAACGCATTAACAATTAGGCATAAGAAACCTTAGACGTGTATGTCGTTGGAACGCATTAACAGTTAGGCATCAGTAACCTTAGACGTCGATGGAACGCATTAACAATTAGGCATAAGAAACCTTAGACGTGTATGTCGTTGGAACGCATTAACAGTTAGGCATCAGTAACCTTAGACGTCGATGGAACGCATTGACAATTAGGGATAAGAAACCTTAAACGTCGATGGAATGCATTAACAATTAGGCATCAGTAACCTTAGACGTCGATGGAACGCATTAACAATTAGGCATAAGAAACCTTAGACGTGTATGTCGTTGGAACGCATTAACAGTTAGGCATCAGTAACCTTAGACGTCGATGGAACGCATTAACGATTAGGCATCAGTAACCTTAGACGTCGATGGAACGCATTAACAATTAGGCATAAGAAACCTTAGACGTGTATGTCGTTGGAACGCATTAACAATTAGGCATCAGAAACCTTAGACGTGTGTTGAACAAGTTAACAATTAGGCATCAGAAACCTTAGACGTGTGTTGAACAAGTTGACCTCGTTGGAACGCATTAACAATTAGGCATCAGAAACGTTAATAGAAAATGTTAAGGTTTAGGAACGTAGAATTATGCTTTAGCAAATGAACGTTACGGTGCAAAATGCGTAGCAGAATTCACTAACGTTTTGGTGCATATGATCCCTGCTTTAGTAACTTATCGTTGACGATGCAGATAAAACCATAAGCAGTGTAGTTTTATACAAAAGAGCCATATAACAAGTCTGATATTTAGTCTCGTCCAAGGTGAATTTTGTCTAGAAAAGTTCAACCGAGGGGCTGATCACTCCGTGTAATCGGTGTACTGAGCCGTACCTTTGACTGTACTAATGGGATTACGCGTAATCTTTGAAGTCCCTGCCTTTGGCAGTGCTAATCTAAGCGTAATCCGGTGTACAGACTTTCTAAGAGTGGTTAGCCCTTCGAGTGCAACAAATATAACATCCATTTAAAGTCTAAGAAATATTTCATTTTTGTTTGAAAAGATCGAAACAAAATCTCATTTGGCAAACTTTTGATGTTACACTTGGCTTCTATTTTCGTTCGGTATTTTTCCAAATCATTTCCGCCAGAGGTAATTTTAACATTTCATTCATCGTAAAAAAAAAAAAAAAAAATCGACGTCAAATGAGCGAGAGACAAGATCCCAAAAAATTGAGATTAAAGAAGTCGGCCCGACAAAAGCGAAAAATTCTCTTTCTCAGGTCTTATTGGCTTCATCGCGTGGACTCGGAACCAAATCGCCGTAACTCCAAAGTTAATCGTAATTATTCTGTTTTAAAAAATATTCAAGGTTGAATTTTCCAAAATTTATTTTATTCATTTTATAGTTATTTAAAAATATTTAGATTAAAAATTACTACTTTGAAATATAGTAACTATGTTACCACTTAATTTCCAGGTGAATAATAATTGTTAGATTTGGTTTATGATCTCAAATTAAACCCTAAAATAATTACATTATCATATAAAACATGGCATATACAGGGTGTTTCAAAAGGTTATGCAAAAACTTAAAGGAGTTGTAGGGGGTGAGTTGAGAAGTATGCCTGTTTTTCACCATTTTCCTACGATGAGTTTAAAGAGCTCCAGAGAGCTTCAGAGTGTGACCTACTAGCCCCTGGAAGTAGGTTGCACAAAGCGCAAAACCAAGCAGCAAGGACTTTAAGTAGTATTTAAGTTACTTTTATACGCTGATCACCTCGATTTGTTTACACAGTCCTTTTTCACCTATCACACGAACCCAAACTCTAATGTTCGCATTTCCCTGCTGCTTGGTTTTGTTGCAGCCTACTTCCAGGGGCTAGTAGGCCACACTTTGAAGCTCTCTGGCGCTCTGTTATCTCATCGTAGGAAAATGGGGAAAAACAGGCATACTTCTCAACTCACCCCCTACAACTCCTTAATTTTTTTGCGTAACCTTCTGAAATACCCTGTATACCATACGCTTAACGACATAAATTATAAAATTAATTCTGCGTAGGGACATTCACATACTTATAAATCAATTTTCCATTTTTAATTAATCTAAGAAAATATGGTAAATTTTTTCTTCGGAAAATTAGTTTGATAAATCAGTGGGTACCAGTTGAAATATGTTTTCAGAACATATGCAGTAGGCTTTCAACACTGCTCCGTTGATTTTTCTCTAAAAATGAGCTAAGACGTTTTTTCTCTCGCGTTCAGATCGCTCCGTTGATTTTTGGCCGTCTCTAGAGCGAGAGAGAGAGAAAGACAGAAAAAGAATTGAAAAAGATTTTTATGAAGCATATTTCTTGAAATATAATAAAGCGTTGCGCCAGTTATTATAAAGGTATTTTAAAATCGAACTTTGCGTTTTCAGGGAAGGACTGGAAGGGGGAGGAAGTACTGGATAGGTTATGAAAGGCTGCAAAGGGGGAAAGGAAGAGCCGCAAAGGGGAAGGAAGAGCTGAAAATGACGAAATTTGTTAAAATATATATTATGTTGTCGTATTCCCCCTAAAATCTAAATTATATTAGTTCTTTAGAGGCTTAGGTTAAACGAAACATTGTATTTCTGCGCAGTTTTAAAAATTAGCTGATTAACAATCTCTTTATTAACTGGTCACTATGATTCCCAGGAAATAACTCGACCTTTGCCCTTTGCCCTTTGCCCTTTGCCATAAGGGTTTCTTCCGCGATATCGGTCAAATTAAGAAGATCAAATTCATCTGAAAATATGAAGTTATTTATATTTCGGTTCGATAAATCGACTAATCGACCTTCGTGGGAAATATGTAACTGTTTTTAAGAGCTTTTTTTTCAAGTTTGTTGGTTACCCATAAATAAAGCTGGCGCTCGTCGGTATATGAATACAGTGTATGTCCGAGACTAAAGGCTTAAGTAAATATACTCGCCAAAAATGTAAAAGCAATACAAAGTCAATATTCCACGTTTACCATTTTCAGGCTGGCTTTTTTTTGCCAAGTGAATTAGTTATTTACATAAATTGACCGCTGGTCAACGCCCGTATTTAGACCACGGAAAAAAGGCATTTAATATCGCTAGCGAAACCCGCAATTTGTATCTGAAATCCAATTTATTGTATCATCGGTATTATCCATTACTAATATATATACGTAATTAGGAAGGTACCAATTTTCGACTTTCCACAATAAATTTTATTTACAAATATATATATTTAAAACGTTGATCAAAATGTAATAAGGTTAATAATTTCGTCAACGAATTTTAAAGCAACAGTCGGCTCTATCATTGCCACCTGTATTATGAAAAGGCCCCTGTTATTAGAGATGGCCATGAATCTATCCGAATCTTCGAAAAAAGCGACTTTCGTGGAGAGCGTGGAGCCATCTATTAATGGTCAAGGAAGCTAAACTTCAAAATATCGAAACAATAACGTCGTCAGAGAGCCATTATAGAGTGTTATATATAGACCACTTTTACTCTGTTTAGTGAACTTTAACCGAATTTATATATCCCATATAAAATATATAGTAAACAATTACTATAATTGAAGTTATTGACAAATTTACAAACGAGCCAATCAAAACGAAGCATACTTTTATGTCCCGCCTTTTGGGTCAAAATGTAGCTTCAGCATCTTGTTTTGATTTCGATGCTAGCGACATCTGTTGAAAAAAAAAGCTACTTCACCTAGAGCCGACACTTGCTTTAAAGCAATTATTGCGCCTCGCAGTATGAGGAGCCGAGTTCAATCCGGGTTAAAATTCGGAACCACTCCTCCTGCGTTGAGTTTGTAAGGTCTCTCCGCCACTGGTTTAAGGGGTTTTCCATCGAGCTCTTCGGTTTTCCTTGTCCAGAACTTGTTAAGGTTATCGGTAATAGTTAGAGTAGGGAATGAATAGTCAAGGGTGGTGGAATGGTGAGCGCTTTCGCCTCGCAGCAAGAGTAGCCGGGTTCGATTCCAGCTTGTAGCACTGAATGAAAATTCGGAACAACTCCCTATTGGTTGAGTTTGACTGTTTGAGTGGGCGGGTTTCACCTGTCCATAACTTTCTAAGGTTATTGGTAATAGCATATGTAACGTAATTATTCATAATTTTGCGTCTGTTTAACATATCTGTATTAAAAAATTTAAATGAGACCTTGTTTCATAGCCACCAAAGAAAATACGTACTAACTAAAACTGATTTTATCTTCCTTCCCTCCACGCCAAAACTAGTTTTGAGGACGATAAAACCGTGATCGACTGGGAAGTGACGTCAATTACGTCATATCCTTGCAACAAGGTCTCATTGAGAAAAAGTTATTTTTGGCACAGTTATGATTAGTTATGTTACATATAATAATAATAATAATAATAATAATAATAATAATAATAATCAGCTAGGCTAATACCCAAGGAACCACCCTAGGCCTAAGTCATCGAGCGACTTTTGAAGCATTTAATTCAGGTGGCCGGGTTACAATGCGTAGGAGGGTGGTGGCAAGTGCATGCCACGCGAGCCAACAGCTCCCTAAACTAACTATTACCGTTAACCTCAACAAGTTTTTATGGAAGGGGAAACCGAAGAACTCGGGGGTAATAGTAAGTGTGGGGAGCGGTTGGTTCGCTTCGCACGAAGGGCTTGCCAGTGGGTGGGAAATAAGGATTTTTGTTTAAAGTGGACAGGTGACCAATGACCCCCCCTGGCCTATAATAAATAAACTGGACCACGACCAGTGCACGTCGTCTGCTACATTAGAATAGCGTGTTTTAACTTTTAACCGTTTTTAATAGCTTGAATTGAATTCGAATTGGAATGTACTAACATGCCGCAGCCGCCGTTACACAGACCTTCAAATCCAAAGACTAATAATATAACATTTGGACCTACCAATTTCAAAATCTACACCTCGAATTAATTAAGTGGTCCAGTGGGCCACTAACCCCCCTCCGATTTAATAAATAAACTGGTCCTGGCAATTTTTAACTGGTCATTTGCCCACTGCCACCGCCTTATTTCCCACGCTGCTTGCCACCACCCTGCATTAATGTCTTTAAAATTCGCTTGATTAGCCTACCTAATTATTATTATTATGAAACATCTAAATATTACGAATATTTTCTACATTTTCATCTCTTTAAAAATAAATTTACTTAATAATTATTTGTCAAACAAAGCCTCAAAATGTCCTTCTTATCAATCTTCCTTAACAAATATTACATTTTGATTTTAAATGACGTCTAAATGGTACAAATTCCGCACGGTAATCGTCGCCAGAAATCTTCATTTATCAGCGGCGACACCGTGCACCAATGTCTCTCTCTTCCTCGATGTAACCGCGCGTTGCACAGTAGCTACTTGGAACGTAATTCGGTTTTAATTATCCCCGGGGCCACCCCCCCCCCCCCCCCCGAGCAGGCTGCCCTAAAAGCCGGCTATTTTATATCGGTGTTTTTATATTATTTATAATTCACCTTCCGTAAGGTCTGCTAGGAAAACGGGGAGCCGATTTCTGGAATTATTCAGTTGCGCTGCGAGACAGTGACTAAAATATTCCCCCGGATAATTACCCGACAAAAAATATCATCGCGTAGCCTGTATAACTTTCGTAACCCTCCCCGTCGCCTCACACCGTTGCTAGTGTTGAGTTAGTCTCCGGCTCAGCTCATACTTTTTAAGTCTTAGAATCACACGTCCACGGGCCCCGATAAACGATTCGAATTATTTCTGGGTTTTGGGATTTGTTGACCGGGTTATTGGGATTTGTTGGCCGCGTTATTGGGATTTGTTGGCCTTGTTATTGAGATTTGTTAGCCGGGTTATTGGGATTTGTTAGCCGGGTTATTGGGATTTGTTAGCCGGGTTTTTGGGATTTGTTAACCTTTTTTTCGGATTTGTTAGCCGGGTTTTTGGGATTTGTTGACCGGGTTTTTGGGATTTGTTAACCTTTTTTTCGGATTTGTTAGCCGTGCGTTTTTGGGATTTGTTGACCGGGTTTTTGGGATTTGTTAATCTTTTTTTGGATTTGTTAACCTTTTTTTCGGATTTGTTAGCCGTGCGTTTTTGGGATTTGTTGACCGGGTTTTTGGGATTTGTTGACCGGGTTTTTGGGATTTGTTAATATTTTTTTGGATTTGTTAACTTTTTTTGGATTTGTTAACCTTTTTTTTTGGTAATTGCTAGCCGTGCGTTTTTGGAATTTACTAGCCGTGCGTTTTTGGAATTTACTAGCCGTGCGTTTTTGGAATTTACTAGCCGTGCGTTTTTGGAATTTACTAGCCGTGCGTTTTTGGAATTTACTAGCCATGTATTTTTGGGATTTACTAGCCGTGTGTTTTTGGAATTTACTAGCCGTGTGTTTTTGGAATTTACTAGCCGTGCGTTTTTGGGATTTGTTAGCCGGGTTGTTGATATTTTTTACCCCGGTTATTGAGCTTTTCCTAAGTCTTTATGGGCTTGTTAAATAAATTGGTTTAATGAAATACATTTTCTGTACGATGTGCTACAACCTAGTTCTCGATTTGGGCTGAACTCATCGATATTATGTAGATTTAGGGTTTATTATTATAGAATTCGACAAAAGGTCCTCTAGGGCTCTGACATTTCCATTTTTGTAATTTTAGATTAGTATTTTTATATCAAATTGAAGATTTTTTAGACTCGTTTTCTAGACAATTTACGATTTCCAAGTGGTTTTCAAGATCTATAAAATATCTCTTTACGGGATTTTGACGAATATCCAACCGTCTTCTGCTCGGGCTCTAGATTTCACGGTTTGTTACATAACTGCACAGGGTTGCCACGCGTCAGGGAAATCAGGGAATTTAAAAATGGGCCTAAAAAGTCCGGGAAATGTCAGAGAATTTTAAGAACTGGTAAAAATTCAGGGAAAAGTAAGGGAATTCAATTTTATCTTGGCACTTTTTGAAGGTAATTTAACTCTAGATCTATGACAAATTCCACGATTATCATTTATTTCCATGAATGTTTGGCTAATTTTTTCAACATTGCAATAACCTTTTTCTGAATTATAAATCCATCAAATTTATTAATTTCTGATAAAAGTAAAATATAAAAGAAAAATTTTGGCTTTAATAAGTCAGGAAAAATCTCTTAAAATGGTCAGGGAAAACAGGGAATAGTCAGGGAATTTCTATCTGAAAATTTTGTGGCAACCCTGTCTGCAACTAGTGAGTAGTCTTTAATTTGAGGCGGACCCCTTTGCGTTATGGCTGTGATACATCTCAAACTCACGATTAGTCCCTAATTTTGAGACGAACCCGTATGCATTATGATTTGTGACAACTCTCTAATTTGAGACAAATCCGTATACACTACGATTTGTGAAATATCTCAAACTCGCGAGTATTCTCAAATTTGAGGGTAACTCGTATACATTACGATTGGTGATAAATCTCAAACTCACGAGTAGTCCCTAATTTGAGACGAACCCGTATGTATCTACCGCTATATTATTTCACAACGCCATATTACGGACGCTTTCTTGAGGCTTAAATGACTCTTACCTGTTACTTGAGGAAGATTGTTGGGGGGGTCTCTGTTTGGCGGTGAGGGTACAGAACAGCCCGCGGCTGATAAATACGAGTTTTGATATTTCTTTCCCTTAATTGCGTTGGCGCTTTCGGTCGCGTTTTCTACCGTTGAAGGGTCGCGTTCACACTCGACGTGTAGTCGAACATCGGCGGTAAAAATCGAAATGGGAAGTAATTTTCCGTCGAATGTGAAACCAGCTTAACCGTCTCCCCTTATTAGGGGTGAGTAACACCCCCCCCCCGCGTTCTGAGTACATTTTGTGCCCCTTCAAAAGGGGGTGGGGGGGGGGTAGGGTTGAACTGGCCACACTTTTTATTTAGGAGGATCTCGTCCTTGTAACCGCGAGAATCCGTTCCAGATTGTCCGCTTTGGTCCCGTGGGCGATGTGACTTATTACGTTTTGGCATTGTTTCATCGCTTTATTATTACATTACTCAGGGATATGGCTTAGTGTCAAAATAAGATATCTTAAATAATGTTTGTTTTGTGAGCAGATCGTCCAGGTAGGGGTATTCAACGGTCGTTCCAACTTATTCGAAATTTTTTAATTGCTTTTAATAAAAAAAACATCTTTTTTATATTTAAATACTGTATAATTAACGGATATTTTACTGAAACCAGTTATCTATTCTTGAATTAATTGAAATATTAATTAATTTTAATTACTATGTAATATTTTATTTTGCTCAGATTTTCTATAGATTTTAAACTATTTTTTGTATTCCTCCATTCAATACTTTGTGTGACTTAAATCAGTAATTTCTTGAAAAAGTAACTTGATTTAAATCATGATTTATATCAGCCTAAACTTTACTAAACCGTGCCTTTGCCGATCGTAGTATGGTAGTCAATTAAGATTAAGATAAATATAAAAATATAAACACATTTTGGGAAACCCTTAAATTTTACCCAAAACGTCTGACTTAATTTTAATTCACCTGCTTTTTGTTGACATATTTATAATTTTAATCATGATTCCCCACTTCGGCCGTAGACACCGCTGAAATTTGAATACCTTAAGTTTTAGAACGTTAGCCTAATATGTTGATTTGAAATGAACACAATAATATATATTTTAGTTGATTATTTTGATAAGAAATGAACACAATGATATATTCTGGCTCAATATTTTGAGATTAAATGAACACAATGATATATTTTGGCTGAATGTTTTGAAATTAAATGAACACAATGATATATTTTAGCTGAATGTTTTGAAATGAAATGAACACAATGATGTATTTTAGCTTAATATTTTGAAATTAAATGAACACAATGATATATTTTAGCTGAATTTTTTGAAATTAAATGAAAACAATATATTTTTCTGCTAAACCGCCGAAAAATCGTGTACACTTTCAAATATGTTTATATATTTTAATTATATAGCAATTGTTTTTCAAAATTCAGTTTTAAATGTTTTGATGTAAAGAAAATATAATATAATATACCTAATATGATCTATTTTTAAAATATTATGTAAAACATAGTACTACTGAGAAGCTTGGCATCAAACCACATATCAACCATAACAATAACGTTATTAACAATTATGGTTTAATTATGATTGTTATAGAATCAGAGTTTTGGTTAGCTTACGATTTTGACAAATGGAAATTTGGAATGATTGTACTATATTTTAGCACCAAGGTCCTATTCTCTGTCAGACCCGTTTTCATTCTGAGGCTGTCGTTAATTAGCTCGGAGCTGAGCGGAAAATGCGAATTTTTTTAACATCTTCATTTTCACGGGTTACCTTCAAAATGCTCAAGGGTTACAACTTGTACTGGAGGTATATGGGGATAATATTTACATAATGAAGCTAGTACGCGGCTAACGGTGGTTGTAAAGGTAAAATAATCACCCGGAAATTTACCATATATTATTTAACAATTACCGTGGTGCCATTTTAATTTTTGCCTTTAAATTCAGACTTCTAAATTCCAATTTTTAATGATGAAAATACTATTGATCCATCTTTAGAAATGTCTTAATAACATGTTTTAAAGTAATACAAAAATAATATTATTTTTAAATATTGATAATGCAGCAATTATAGATTAAAAGTTTCCAATTCATTTTAAAGGTTAACATATTAACAAAAAATCATATCATCATGATTGACTGATTAAAAGGAGTTTTTTTTAAAACATAAATTTATTCAAGATTTATATCAATTTATTTAAAAAATCATTGATTTAAATCACGCAAAGTATTTCAATGGAGTCCTGAATACAAAATGGCCAAAAATAGGATCTTAAAAAATTAAAATACAAAGAAAATCCGAGTTAACAATATTACTAAGTTATAATTAAAAATATTAAGATTTAATTTAATTCAAGATAAGCTAATTGATAAAAGTAAAATACCTGTTAAGTATACCGGAAAAGAACCATTAATTCAATAAATTCAAAAACATCCGATTTAAATATAAAAAATCGATTGATTTGATTTAAATAAAAAAAATTAAAAAATGGCCAACTATGCTATAAAGAGCAAATAAAAATAGTTAATTAATTATTTTATAAACATTATTTAAAATTGGAGTACAGTTATAGGACCTTTAGAGATTTTTTATAATTTTTTTACACAGTTTCAACGCGTTACAACTGCTATATTTTGTAATTTAAATGTGTTAATATTTCGACCACTTTAGGTGTGAAATTAGCGAAAAATAAAAAAGAAGTAACGTAAAAATCGAAGATAAAAACATGCCGTTACTCTTTCATTGTTACAGATCCATTTCAGATATTGGAATCAAATTGCGAAGACAATTTTCTCTCAGACTCAGACTAAAAGCAGAACCCCGAAAATTTGTTCTCACTCTTTCGGGCTTCCGTGTTTCCTCACAATTTCGCAAACCCCCGCCTGCACCCCCTCTTACGGGGGCTCTAACCCCCCAATTTTATCATTCTCTCGTGGCTTTGTCATCCCCCCCCGCGTTAAGTTCGTAACTGAGTAAAAGCGAGTCTGCTGTTTCTTCTCGGTCCGCGTCGGACTCGCCTGAGCTTCCTTTCGGTCCGCGCTCAGCGCGGACGAGAAAGTAGCGTTTTATCCGATTAAAACTCGCTGGGAAACACGCCGCGATTTCTTCGCTCAAAATACTTTTTCCGCCCGTCCGTGTAGCTTCGTATCTCTAGCGTGCTTTTAGTCAGGGAGGTTTCTTTTTTAGGGACAAGGCGGCCGCGATCGATGCTAACCTAGTTAACGGCGACTCCCCGGAAAAGCCACTGGAACAAAACGCGACCGTGTACACCACGCTACTCGCGCATTTTCTCCAGGATTTCCCCCTTTTCTTTATTCTTTTTTTAGTCCGACCGAAATCTTCAGATTTGCACCGGAGCTATATGGCAAATTTTTTACGGTAACCCACCAGTTCAATTTCAGATTTTGTTTTGCAATATTTGAATTATTTAAAAGCTATGTTTAATATAAAAACTGACATTTATTCTTTCTGATGCATTGGGATATTTAACAAACAGTTTTAAAATCATCCCAAAATCCCTAGTTGATGAAATTCCACGGCGGATAGTAAATTCCACGACGGACAGTGCCGTATTTCCGCCTAGGCCGTGGCCTAGGAGCCCATTCTTGGAAGGGCCCCTCCAGTGACCGTAATTACTGTATTCAAAGGCATAAATCTATAATATCAATCGTAATTTATATTGGAGAAATTCCTAGGTAGAAGATTTTGTTTTAAAATTACCAAAATTTCTGCCTGGCAGTTTACGGACGCAGCCTTAAATCGCAATGTTGCATATTTATCGCATATTTAGTCGATGATTGTTAAGAGCTTTTATTTAGTAATATAACCGTAGAGCTCAGACATTTACGCTGAAACAGGGAAATTCAGGCACAGCCTAGCTGCCTAGTTCCAGGGATAAGAGTAAATGCAGCGCGTGAAAAGGGGGGCCCAGACTCGTTATCTGCCTATGGGCCCAGGATCTCTAAGTCCGGCCCTGACGGCGGATAGTAAATTCCACGACGGTTAGTAAATTCCACGAAGGATAGAAAATTCCACGAAGGATAGAAAATTCCACGAAGGATAGAAAATTCCACGAAGGATAGAAAATTCCACGAAGGATAGAAAATTCCACGAAGGATAGAAAATTCCACGACGGATAGAAAATTCCACGACGGATAGTAAATTCCACGACGGATAGTAAATTCCACGACGGATAGGAAATTCCACGATGGATAGTAAATTCCACGATGGATAGTAAATTCCACGATGGATAGTAAATTCCACGATGGATAGTAAATTCCACGATGGATAGTAAATACCACGATGGATAGTAAATACCACGATGGATAGTAAATACCACGATGGATAGTAAATACCACGATGGATAGTAAATACCACGATGGATAGTAAATTCCACGGCGGTTAGTAAATTCCACGGCGGTTAGTAAATTCCACGACGGTTAGTAAATTCCACGACGGTTAGTAAATTCCACGACGGTTAGTAAATTCCACGACGGTTAGTAAATTCCACGACGGTTAGTAAATTCCACGACGGATAGTAAATTCCACGATGGATAGTAAATTCCACGATGGATAGTAAATTCCACGATGGATAGTAAATTCCACGATGGATAGTAAATTCCACGACGGTTAGTAAATTCCACGACGGTTAGTAAATTCCACGACGGTTAGTAAATTCCACGATGGATAGTAAATACCACGGCGGATAGTAAATACCACGGCGGATAGTAAATACCACGGCGGATAGTAAATACCACGGCGGATAGTAAATACCACGGCGGATAGTAAATACCACGGCGGATAGTAAATACCACGATGGATAGTAAATACCACGATGGATAGTAAATACCACGATGGATAGTAAATACCACGATGGATAGTAAATACCACGATGGATAGTAAATTCCACGACGGATAGTAAATTCCACGACGGTTAGTAAATTCCACGACGGTTAGTAAATTCCACGATGGATAGTAAATTCCACGATGGATAGTAAATACCACGGCGGATAGTAAATACCACGGCGGATAGTAAATACCACGGCGGATAGTAAATACCACGGCGGATAGTAAATACCACGGCGGATAGTAAATACCACGGCGGATAGTAAATACCACGATGGATAGTAAATACCACGATGGATAGTAAATACCACGATGGATAGTAAATACCACGATGGATAGTAAATACCACGGCGGTTAGTAAATTCCACGACGGTTAGTAAATTCCACGACGGTTAGTAAATTCCACGACGGTTAGTAAATTCCACGACGGTTAGTAAATACCACGATGGATAGTAAATACCACGATGGATAGTAAATACCACGATGGATAGTAAATACCACGATGGATAGTAAATACCACGGCGGATAGTAAATTCCACGACGGTTAGTAAATACCACGATGGATAGTAAATACCACGATGGATAGTAAATACCACGATGGATAGTAAATACCACGGCGGTTAGTAAATTCCACGACGGTTAGTAAATTCCACGACGGTTAGTAAATTCCACGACGGTTAGTAAATTCCACGACGGTTAGTAAATTCCACGACGGTTAGTAAATTCCACGACGGTTAGTAAATTCCACGATGGATAGTAAATACCACGGCGGATAGTAAATACCACGGCGGATAGTAAATACCACGGCGGATAGTAAATACCACGGCGGATAGTAAATACCACGATGGATAGTAAATACCACGATGGATAGTAAATACCACGATGGATAGTAAATACCACGATGGATAGTAAATACCACGATGGATAGTAAATACCACGGCGGTTAGTAAATTCCACGACGGTTAGTAAATTCCACGACGGTTAGTAAATTCCACGACGGTTAGTAAATTCCACGACGGTTAGTAAATTCCACGACGGTTAGTAAATTCCACGACGGTTAGTAAATTCCACGACGGTTAGTAAATTCCACGACGGTTAGTAAATTCCACGACGGTTAGTAAATACCACGATGGTTAGTAAATACCACGATGGATAGTAAATACCACGATGGTTAGTAAATACCACGATGGATAGTAAATACCACGGCGGTTAGTAAATTCCACGACGGTTAGTAAATTCCACGACGGTTAGTAAATTCCACGACGGTTAGTAAATTCCACGACGGTTAGTAAATTCCACGACGGTTAGTAAATTCCACGACGGTTAGTAAATTCCACGATGGATAGTAAATACCACGGCGGATAGTAAATACCACGGCGGATAGTAAATACCACGGCGGATAGTAAATACCACGGCGGATAGTAAATACCACGATGGATAGTAAATACCACGATGGATAGTAAATACCACGATGGATAGTAAATACCACGATGGATAGTAAATACCACGGCGGTTAGTAAATTCCACGACGGTTAGTAAATTCCACGACGGTTAGTAAATTCCACGACGGTTAGTAAATTCCACGACGGTTAGTAAATTCCACGACGGTTAGTAAATACCACGATGGATAGTAAATACCACGATGGATAGTAAATACCACGATGGATAGTAAATACCACGGCGGTTAGTAAATTCCACGACGGTTAGTAAATTCCACGACGGTTAGTAAATTCCACGACGGTTAGTAAATTCCACGACGGTTAGTAAATTCCACGATGGATAGTAAATACCACGGCGGATAGTAAATACCACGGCGGATAGTAAATACCACGGCGGATAGTAAATACCACGGCGGATAGTAAATACCACGATGGATAGTAAATACCACGATGGATAGTAAATACCACGATGGATAGTAAATACCACGATGGATAGTAAATACCACGGCGGATAGTAAATACCACGGCGGATAGTAAATACCACGATGGATAGTAAATACCACGATGGATAGTAAATACCACGGCGGTTAGTAAATTCCACGACGGTTAGTAAATTCCACGACGGTTAGTAAATTCCACGACGGTTAGTAAATTCCACGACGGTTAGTAAATTCCACGACGGTTAGTAAATTCCACGACGGTTAGTAAATTCCACGACGGATAGTAAATACCACGGCGGATAGTAAATACCACGGCGGATAGTAAATACCACGATGGATAGTAAATACCACGATGGATAGTAAATACCACGGCGGTTAGTAAATTCCACGACGGTTAGTAAATTCCACGACGGTTAGTAAATTCCACGACGGTTAGTAAATTCCACGACGGTTAGTAAATTCCACGACGGTTAGTAAATTCCACGACGGTTAGTAAATTCCACGACGGTTAGTAAATTCCACGACGGTTAGTAAATTCCACGACGGTTAGTAAATTCCACGACGGTTAGTAAATTCCACGACGGTTAGTAAATTCCACGACGGTTAGTAAATTCCACGACGGTTAGTAAATACCACGGCGGATAGTAAATACCACGGCGGATAGTAAATACCACGGCGGATAGTAAATACCACGATGGATAGTAAATACCACGATGGATAGTAAATACCACGGCGGTTAGTAAATTCCACGACGGTTAGTAAATTCCACGACGGTTAGTAAATTCCACGACGGTTAGTAAATTCCACGACGGTTAGTAAATTCCACGACGGTTAGTAAATTCCACGACGGTTAGTAAATACCACGGCGGATAGTAAATACCACGGCGGATAGTAAATACCACGGCGGATAGTAAATACCACGATGGATAGTAAATACCACGATGGATAGTAAATACCACGGCGGTTAGTAAATTCCACGACGGTTAGTAAATTCCACGACGGTTAGTAAATTCCACGACGGTTAGTAAATTCCACGACGGTTAGTAAATTCCACGACGGTTAGTAAATTCCACGACGGTTAGTAAATTCCACGACGGTTAGTAAATTCCACGACGGTTAGTAAATTCCACGACGGTTAGTAAATTCCACGACGGTTAGTAAATACCACGGCGGATAGTAAATACCACGGCGGATAGTAAATACCACGGCGGATAGTAAATACCACGGCGGATAGTAAATACCACGGCGGATAGTAAATACCACGATGGATAGTAAATACCACGATGGATAGTAAATACCACGGCGGTTAGTAAATTCCACGGCGGTTAGTAAATTCCACGACGGTTAGTAAATTCCACGATGGTTAGTAAATTCCACGACGGTTAGTAAATTCCACGACGGTTAGTAAATTCCACGACGGTTAGTAAATACCACGGCGGATAGTAAATACCACGGCGGATAGTAAATACCACGGCGGATAGTAAATACCACGATGGATAGTAAATACCACGATGGATAGTAAATACCACGGCGGTTAGTAAATTCCACGACGGTTAGTAAATTCCACGACGGTTAGTAAATTCCACGACGGTTAGTAAATTCCACGACGGTTAGTAAATTCCACGACGGTTAGTAAATTCCACGACGGTTAGTAAATTCCACGACGGTTAGTAAATTCCACGACGGTTAGTAAATTCCACGACGGTTAGTAAATTCCACGACGGTTAGTAAATTCCACGACGGTTAGTAAATTCCACGACGGTTAGTAAATTCCACGACGGTTAGTAAATACCACGGCGGATAGTAAATACCACGGCGGATAGTAAATACCACGGCGGATAGTAAATACCACGATGGATAGTAAATACCACGATGGATAGTAAATACCACGGCGGTTAGTAAATTCCACGACGGTTAGTAAATTCCACGACGGTTAGTAAATTCCACGACGGTTAGTAAATTCCACGACGGTTAGTAAATTCCACGACGGTTAGTAAATTCCACGACGGTTAGTAAATACCACGGCGGATAGTAAATACCACGGCGGATAGTAAATACCACGGCGGATAGTAAATACCACGATGGATAGTAAATACCACGATGGATAGTAAATACCACGGCGGTTAGTAAATTCCACGACGGTTAGTAAATTCCACGACGGTTAGTAAATTCCACGACGGTTAGTAAATTCCACGACGGTTAGTAAATTCCACGACGGTTAGTAAATTCCACGACGGTTAGTAAATTCCACGACGGTTAGTAAATACCACGGCGGTTAGTAAATACCACGGCGGTTAGTAAATACCACGGCGGATAGTAAATACCACGGCGGATAGTAAATACCACGATGGATAGTAAATACCACGATGGATAGTAAATACCACGGCGGTTAGTAAATTCCACGACGGTTAGTAAATTCCACGACGGTTAGTAAATTCCACGACGGTTAGTAAATTCCACGACGGTTAGTAAATTCCACGACGGTTAGTAAATTCCACGACGGTTAGTAAATTCCACGACGGTTAGTAAATACCACGGCGGATAGTAAATACCACGGCGGATAGTAAATACCACGGCGGATAGTAAATACCACGATGGATAGTAAATACCACGATGGATAGTAAATACCACGATGGATAGTAAATACCACGGCGGTTAGTAAATTCCACGACGGTTAGTAAATTCCACGACGGTTAGTAAATTCCACGACGGTTAGTAAATTCCACGACGGTTAGTAAATTCCACGACGGTTAGTAAATTCCACGACGGTTAGTAAATTCCACGACGGTTAGTAAATTCCACGACGGTTAGTAAATTCCACGACGGTTAGTAAATTCCACGACGGTTAGTAAATTCCACGACGGTTAGTAAATTCCACGGCGGATAGTAAATACCACGGCGGATAGTAAATACCACGGCGGATAGTAAATACCACGGCGGATAGTAAATACCACGATGGATAGTAAATACCACGATGGATAGTAAATACCACGATGGATAGTAAATACCACGGCGGTTAGTAAATTCCACGACGGTTAGTAAATTCCACGACGGTTAGTAAATTCCACGACGGTTAGTAAATTCCACGACGGTTAGTAAATTCCACGACGGTTAGTAAATTCCACGACGGTTAGTAAATTCCACGGCGGATAGTAAATACCACGGCGGATAGTAAATACCACGGCGGATAGTAAATACCACGATGGATAGTAAATACCACGATGGATAGTAAATACCACGGCGGTTAGTAAATTCCACGACGGTTAGTAAATTCCACGACGGTTAGTAAATTCCACGACGGTTAGTAAATTCCACGACGGTTAGTAAATTCCACGACGGTTAGTAAATTCCACGACGGTTAGTAAATTCCACGACGGTTAGTAAATTCCACGACGGTTAGTAAATACCACGGCGGATAGTAAATACCACGGCGGATAGTAAATACCACGGCGGATAGTAAATACCACGATGGATAGTAAATACCACGATGGATAGTAAATACCACGGCGGTTAGTAAATTCCACGACGGTTAGTAAATTCCACGACGGTTAGTAAATTCCACGACGGTTAGTAAATTCCACGACGGTTAGTAAATTCCACGACGGTTAGTAAATTCCACGGCGGATAGTAAATTCCACGGCGGATAGTAAATACCACGGCGGATAGTAAATACCACGGCGGATAGTAAATACCACGGCGGATAGTAAATACTACGATGGATAGTAAATACCACGATGGATAGTAAATACCACGATGGATAGTAAATACCACGGCGGTTAGTAAATTCCACGACGGTTAGTAAATTCCACGACGGTTAGTAAATTCCACGACGGTTAGTAAATTCCACGACGGTTAGTAAATTCCACGGCGGATAGTAAATACCACGGCGGATAGTAAATACCACGGCGGATAGTAAATACCACGGCGGATAGTAAATACCACGGCGGATAGTAAATACCACGATGGATAGTAAATACCACGATGGATAGTAAATACCACGATGGATAGTAAATACCACGGCGGTTAGTAAATTCCACGACGGTTAGTAAATTCCACGACGGTTAGTAAATTCCACGACGGTTAGTAAATTCCACGACGGTTAGTAAATTCCACGACGGTTAGTAAATTCCACGACGGTTAGTAAATACCACGGCGGATAGTAAATACCACGGCGGATAGTAAATACCACGGCGGATAGTAAATACCACGGCGGATAGTAAATACCACGGCGGATAGTAAATACCACGGCGGATAGTAAATACCACGATGGATAGTAAATACCACGATGGATAGTAAATTCCACGACGGTTAGTAAATTCCACGACGGTTAGTAAATTCCACGACGGTTAGTAAATTCCACGACGGTTAGTAAATTCCACGACGGTTAGTAAATTCCACGACGGTTAGTAAATTCCACGACGGTTAGTAAATTCCACGACGGTTAGTAAATTCCACGACGGTTAGTAAATTCCACGACGGTTAGTAAATTCCACGACGGTTAGTAAATTCCACGACGGTTAGTAAATTCCACGACGGTTAGTAAATTCCACGACGGTTAGTAAATTCCACGACGGTTAGTAAATTCCACGACGGTTAGTAAATTCCACGACGGTTAGTAAATTCCACGACGGTTAGTAAATTCCACGACGGTTAGTAAATTCCACGTCGGGTAGAAATCCCACCGTAAGCTATGATTTACATATGGAAATCTGTGGACCAAATTTGGGGCTTTTTCAACTTGTTCCAATGCTCTCTTTCCAGGCGAGTTTCTTTGTCGAAGCTGTGGTTTTTGCGCAGGCAGATATCTCCCGCTTCGGTTCTAATCGAAGGCTTTTCGCTCCAAAGCCATTTGTTAGCCAAAAAAATAAAACAATTTTTTTTGTTTCTCCGCCTCCCAATAGCGAATAGATTGAATTGTTTCTGTTCTTTTGTACGTTGGCTTCTGCGTTAGTGTCATTCTTGGGGCTCCCTCCGCTCCGATGAACGCGGTATGTCTCCGCGATCCGATAGCCACGTGTGTAAGAACACCCCCTTTCATCCCCCTCTCCTAAGAACGGAAACGTCTTATCTGCAAAAGTCATGTTTTCAAATAATCTAAATATAGGTTATTAACCTATAGGTTTGGTTGTGGTCGCCATGTTGGGTAATTCTTTTTCAATAGGAAAAAGCATAGGTGACATCCGGCGACGTAAAACTGTTAAATTCCTATACCCGTTCCCAATAAATTTATTTTGTTTAAATAATATTTTTGGGTTCAAAAATTAAACTTGAGAAAAACTAATCTTATAAACAATAAAATTAATTAATATTTAATAATAATAATAATAATAATAACAATAATAATAATAATAATAATAATAATAATAATCAGCTAGGCTAATACCCAAAGCACCACCTTAGGCCTAAGTCATCATGCGACTTTTAAAGCCATTAATCCAAGTGGCCGGGTTACAATGTGTAGGAGGGTGGTGGCCAGCCCTTCATGCCACGTGAGCCAACAGCTCCCTACACTAACTATTACCGTAAACCTCGACAAGTTTTTATGGAAGCGGAAACTCGGGGAAAACCCCTTAAACCAGTGGGGAGAGAACTTGCTAACTCAACGCATGGTGGCCAGCCCTTCATGCCACGCGAGCCAACAGCTCCCTACACTAACTAATACCGTAAACCTCGACGGAAGGAGTAATTAATTAAAAAATGATTTTTTTCTCACGTTTAATATTTGATACCATGATTTTTAATAATATTTATATCTAATTATAATAATATATAATTTGAATCAGCTAGGCTAATAGCTGATTATTATTTTTAATAAAACATCGAATGAAATGGGGGCTATGATCAAAGCTATTAAATTTTTCCTGATAGATGGGCGTAATGTGGTTCCTTGGGTATTAGCCTAGCTGTTTATAATTATTAATAAAACCTCGATTAAAATGGCGGCTATGACCAAAGCTATTACGTGTTTCCAGAATGAAAATGTTGGAAACAGAGTTACGACGTTTTTATTCCGAGGGAAGTCTGCCCCTTTCAGTCATTCACCCTGCGAGTTACTCCGCCAGGGGAAGCGGTGGGCCGTATTGACCCGTCTGCCGCGCGCATGGTCTTTGTAAATATTGACGGCAGCCCATTGTCTGTCTCTGTGTATAGGAGTTATTGACCGATTCTGCCTAAAATGCACACTTCCCCTTTACGGAAATATTTGGCGGAGGTGACCTTTGCGCCCGGACCCCCCTTCGGGCCAAAGCTCCTTTTGCCCATTCTACTATATAAATCGAAATACTTCTTATTGTATCGGGACCTTCGGAGATAGAAAAGGGCTTTTCGGCCCATTCTGAAAATACAGGGATTGTGGGTCACTTGTTCTCTATGTAAAAACGCCGTATTGAGTTTAAATGGTTTTGGTTTCCTGGAAAATGGTTGATTTCGACCTCGGAAAGGGTTGATTACGACCTTGAAAGCGGTTGATTACGACCTATAAAATGGTTGATTACGACCTATAAAATGGTTGATTACGACCTATAAAATGGTTGATTACGACCTTGAAATCGATTGATTACGACCGTGAAATCGATTGATTACGACCTTGAATCCGGTTGATTTCGACCTTGAATCCGGTTGATTTCGACCTTGAATCCGGTTGATTTCGACCTTGAATCCGGTTGATTTCGACCTTGGAAACGGTTGATTTCGACCTTGGAAACGGTTGATTTCGACCTGGGAAACGGTTGATTTCGACCTGGGAAACGGTTGATTACGACCTGGGAAACGGTTGATTTTGACCTTGGAAACGGTTGATTTTGACCTTGGAAACGGTTGATTTTGACCTTGGAAACGGTTGATTTTGACCTTGGAAACGGTTGATTTTGACCTTGGAAACGGTTGATTACGACCTGGAAAATGGTTGATTACGACCTGTAAAATGGTTGATTTCGACCTGTAAAATGGTTGATTACGACCTGGAAAATGGTTGATTTCGACCTTGGAAAATGGTTGATTTCGACCTTGCAAACGGTTGATTTTAACTTGGATCGAGGAAACAACCCCACTACCTTTGGACTTCCGTTGTACTACGGTAGTTCAATGGTTGCGGGTTCGATACCACACTGAGGCAGTTAAATGTTTTTCCCGCTAGAAGTTGATCGTATAAAATCCTTGGATGAAAAAGTCACTCAAATTATTTGAATCTTTCCCGCGCTTAAATATAAATTTATCTGTAAAGGTAATGCCAGTCTCGTGGTTCGTGTCACGAAAGTAACCGCGACGAATTTCGACGACAATATCAAAAGGCAGTGTCGCTTAAAAAGCATCGACGGAAAACATGATCCTAGTCCCTCGAAATGGAGCTCTAGGTGTGACCTTTCGGTTTAACGAGTCACTGATACGGACAGACTGCTTGAGGTCCAGGGAAACCCGAACTGAGTGTTAGATAAAATCGCGGATGATTGTAAGATTTATCGAAATTCCTCCGAAATAATTTGGAAAGCTCCCCTCTCGCTTGTTTTACACTCTAAAGCGGGCCAATAGGCCATCACCCCGACCCCTCTTCCTTTTTGGGAATCCAATTTTATTACGCCATTTACCAGATTAGATTAGTCCACTAAACTAAATTTGTATTCGGTGAAACGTGTTTTGGAGTCGATGAACTAAGCGCTTTTGTAAAAACATTTTCAAGATTAATGCTATTTGAGTAAACGGTGAAAATAAAACTACCTATACATTTTGCAAGGCCAGTTTTGTGACTGACAAAAATTCCAAGACTGTTTCATTGTTGTTAAACAATTATTTTTATTTGACTTTTTATTTTTACATAGAAGAAAGTATTTTACATAGAAGAAAGTATTTTACATAGAAGAAGGTATTTTATATAGAAGAAAGTATTTTATATAGAAGAAAGTATTTTATATAGAAGAAAGTATTTTACACAAAATAAAGTATTTTACATAAAAGAAAGTATTTTACATAGAAGATAGTAGATCAAATGTAGTTTACAAAATCAAATGTCATTTACAAATTCAAATGTCATTTACAAATTCAAATGTTATTTACAAATTTAAAAATATTCTTACGTAGAAAAAAATATTCTTACGTAGAAAAATATTCTTACGTAGAAGATATATTCTTACGTAGAAGAAATATTCTTACGTAGAAGAAATATTCTAACGTAGAAGAAATATTCTAACGTAGAAGATATATTCTTACGTAGAAGATATATTCTTACGTAGAAGATATATTCTTACGTAGAAGATATATTCTTACGTAGAAGATATATTCTTACGTAGAAGATATATTCTTACGTAGAAGATATATTCTTACGTTGTAAATATATTCTTACGTAGTAAATATATTCTTACGTAGTAAATATATTCTTACGTCGTAAATATATTCTTACGTCGTAAATATATTCTAACGTAGATGAAATATTCTTACTCTTGAAAATCACACGTTTCTGTTTCTAAACTATAATAGAAACACTAACGATAATGGAAACAATATCGCCATCAATTTACATCCTACATCCTAAATAATAGTTCTTTCTCCGATTTCTATCGAAATAAATGTGCAAGATTTTATTCTATAAGTTGAAAATGGGGGAAGCGAGTGGGGGTAACTTCGACAAAATGGCGCCGGTTTTTTTTCCGGGCAATTGCGGTGCTTTTAGCCTGTTAGGCACTGGGGCAAATGCACTGTAAAAGCATCGCGAAGAGAAAAGGGAAGCTGTTATTTCCTTTCCACGTCGAGGGGGGGCGCTGGCGGTTTTAGAAATAAAATGGATGGACGTCGGAAAGAAATCAACAATGGCTTGTCGTCGGCTTCTCCGCCGGCCCATTTTTACGCGCGTTTCGTCGGCTCCAAATCGACAGGTTTTTGGCGCCCATGACGGATCGTGTTGCGCCTTTCGACACCGCGACAGCCTTGCATGGACGCTCTATTTACCCCCTCCCCCGTCTCCTCTACATTTATCTCCATCGACAATGTAACAAGTTAACACGTTTTTACACACTTTCCCATTTTATCACGCGCTTGGATTCGATTCGTGCATTTTTATAAAGTAGATGTTCGATTCGACTCTTACATTTTTTAACGCTTAAACTACGGCGTGCTGAATAAGGCCCTGTGCAAATTAGAATTTGGTGCCCCTAAGAAAACTCAAACCTTATTTTTTGACTCTATTAACGGCGATGTGGTTATAAACATAAATTACTAATTTAATTACTGTAATCAATGGAATAAACATTCATTTCGAATAAATTTGAATCCTATAGAAAGATGCAATCTGAATCCTATAGAAAGATGCAATCTGAATCCTATAGAAAGATGCAATCTGAATCCTATAGAAAGATGCAATCTGAAGCCTATAGAAAGATGCAATCTGAATCCTATAGAAAGATGCAATCTGAATCCTATAGAAAGATGCAATCTGAAGCCTATAGAAAGATGCAATCTGAATCCTATAGAAAGATGCAATCTTCATCCTATAGAAAGATGCAATCTTCATCCTATAGAAAGATGCAATCTTCATCCTATAGAAAGATGCAATCTTCATCCTATAGAAAGATGCAATCTTCATCCTATAGAAAGATGCAATCTTCATCCTATAGAAAGATGCAATCTTCATCCTATAGAAAGATGCAATCTTCATCCTATAGAAAGATGCAATCTTCATCCTATAGAAAGATGCAATCTTCATCCTATAGAAAGATGCAATCTTCATCCTATAGAAAGATGCAATCTTCATCCTATAGAAAGATGCAATCTTCATCCTATAGAAAGATGCAATCTTCATCCTATAGAAAGATGCAATCTTCATCCTATAGAAAGATGCAATCTTCATCCTATAGAAAAATGCAATCTTCATCCTATAGAAAGATGCAATCTTCATCCTATAGAAAGATGCAATCTTCATCCTATAGAAAGATGCAATCTGAATCTTATAGATAGATGCAATCTGAATCTTATAGATAGATGCAATCTGAATCCTATAGAAAATGTACTCGCAATCCTATAGAAAAATGTACTCGCAATCCTATAGAAAAATGTACTCGCAATCCTATAGAAAAATGTACTCGCAATAATATAGAAAAATGTACTCGCAATCCTATAGGAAAATGTACTCGCAATCCTATAGAAAAATGTACTCGCAATCCTATAGAAAAATGTACTCGCAATCCTATAGAAAAATGTACTCGCAATCCTATAGAAAAATGTACTAGCAATCCTTTTGAAAAATGTACTAGCAATCCTTTTGAAAAATGTACTAGCAATCCTTTTGAAAAATGTACTCGCAATCCTATAGAAAAATGTACTCGCAATCCTATAGAAAAATGTACTCGCAATAATATAGAAAAATGTACTCGCAATCATATAGGAAAATGTACTCGCAATCCTATAGAAAAATGTACTCGCAATCCTATAGAAAAATGTACTCGCAATCCTATAGAAAAATGTACTCGCAATCCTATAGAAAAATGTACTCGCAATCCTATAGAAAAATGTACTAGCAATCCTTTTGAAAAATGTACTAGCAATCCTTTTGAAAAATGTACTCGCAATCCTATAGAAAAATGTACTCGCAATCCTTTTGAAAAATGTGCTAGCAATCCTTTTGAAAAATGTACTAGCAAACCTTTTGAAAAATGTACTCGCAATCCTATAGAAAAATGTACTCAGAATCCAATCTATTCTGTCATATTAAGATATCCACAACATGTTCCTATAGAAAATTTGTGATAAACATTTTATTAGTAGCGATGCATGAAACGCAAATTACATCCGCGGAACTTCAATCGGAGATTCTAACTAGAAAAGACTTCGCGGTGGAGAGCGTCCTCATCCTGAAAGGGACCCCCCGATCACGACTCCATTCATCGCTAATTCCCTTTTATCAACGCCGCGGATTGTTGAAGATGCTTTTTCTTTGAACTATTAACCGCTGGAGCTCCCCTTATCCGATGTCATCGATGCTGGGGACACGTTCACATTTTTATTCATAAAATGGGACACCAAATCCTGTCTCGCCTTCGAAGCAACGGCACGTGACCACTCATCGCGGATATATATATATATATATATATATATATATATATATATATATATATATATATATATATATATATATATATATATATATATATACTATTTTCATATACATACATGTATCTAGGGACAAAGAGGGTGTATATATTTGGGCTTTCAGTTGGGCTTACTTCAAACAGTGCCGTAAATCCATGGTGGGGTCGCCTGTCAGAGCTGATGGATGACCAACATATCCCCTTTAAGAGCGAAACGTAGTAACTTGGAAATCTTTGGCGAAATTGACCTTTTTCCATAGTTACATCGTTGAAGAGTGTACTTTCGTTTAAATTTTTAACAACAACAACTTAGAAGCTAATCATTTTGTGGAACTCAAATTAAATTAATTCAACACCAAGTGAAGACTTAAATGAACGGAAACCTGAATTAAAGGCTTCAAAAGTCACTTGATGACTTAGGCCTAAGGTGGTGCCTTGGGTATTAGCCTAGCTGATTATATATATTTTTTGCCAAAACGTTTTCGCTGGCCCATTCATTCATAGGGTAAATATCCCATAACTATGTTAGTTGTATATGTTTTAACCAATACAAATTTAAAGCAACCGTCTTAGTATTATTTACAAAGCGCTACTCACAAATAATTTCAGGTCAGTAATGGGCACGGTTCAACTCAATTACAGTTTTTCGCTATTTTGTACGAAATTGAGCGTCAAATTGTCATTTTAAGAAAAGCGCTAATTTTACATTGGAATGCCCAATTAATCTCTCAAATGAGCTCTAAAAGAGAGGAGCGCCCAATTAATCTCTCAAATGAGCTCTAAAAGAGAGGAGCGCCCAATTAATCTCTCAAATGAGCTCTAAAAGAGAGGAGCGCCCAATTAATCTCTCAAATGAGATCTAAAAGAGAGTAGCTCCCAATTATTCTGTCAAATGAGCTCTAAAAGAGAGGAGCTCCCAATTATTATGTCAAATGAGCTCTTAAAGAGAGGAGCGCCCAATTAATCTCTTAAATGAGTTCTAAAAGAGAGGAGCGCCTAATTAATCTCTCAATTGATCTCTAAAATAAAGCGTACGTCCAAATTAATTTCTCAATGAGCTCTAAAAGAGAGGAGCGCCCAATTTATCTCTCAAATAAGCTCTGAATGGGAGCAGCGCCTAATTAATATCTCAAATGAGCGTCAACGAGAGCAGCACCCAATTAATCTCTCCAATGACCGCGATAGAGAGGAGCGCCTAATTAATCTTTCCAATGAGCGTATAAAAAGGAGCGCTTATCTCTCCAGTGAGAGCAAAGTGAGCTGAATGAGCTAATGAGTGAGGGCGAACGACTCAAAATTGAAAAATGCCCATCAGAGCTTCCGCGAAAAATAGTTTCCACCGAAATAAAAGAAACCTTCTGCATTAATAATTAACTCGTATCGATTGGTGCTAAGTGAATTCTAAAGGCAGGCGCGCGTCAAAGGCCGCGTATCGACGTGCCCTCCCTGATTAAGAATAGAGGCACGCGGCCGAGAATGTGGTCGGTATAATTTCCTTCTGTTCCGATCATTTTCCGCGAAGATTTATCCGCTCGACAAAGCGACCCCTCTAGATTTTAAACGAGATTTAGTTTTGCCAGCGGCGCGTGCAACTAAACGACCGCTTACACGAACGACTGTTCATTTCGATCGGACACGCGATTTCCATATCAGAAGTCGCGACGTAACCCGAGCGCCGTCTACCGGCTAAAAACCGCGACGCGTGCCACCCACCCCCGCCCGCGCGACTTCAAATTGTCGTTATACAACTGTTATTATAAGATCGGAATCAAAAATATTTAACCACGAACGTGCGGTTCACAATAGCCACGTTCTTTACGTTTAGCGGACTCTGGCGACCAAAACGTCGCAACTACAAAAGTCACGTTTTCTGTCAAATCACAAGCCTTGCGAGGTCTTTTTTTCAATTAATTTTTGGAAAACATGATATCGTAACCATACAGAGTAGTCCAATGAATATCTTTTTCTGAACAAAAATAACAGTTACGATATTTCTTTACACAAATATTTTAAAAAAACCAAATATATTTTCTAAAAACCAAATACTTTCCAATAAACCAATTTCTAAAAACCAATTTTATTCTAATAACATCTTTTCTTAAAACATATCTTTTCTAATAAACCAATTTCTAAAAACCAATTTTATTCTAATAACATCTTTTCTTAAAACATATCTTTTCTAATAAACCAATTTCTTAAAACCAATTTTATTCTTTAAACATATCTTTTCTTAAAACATATCTTTTCTTTAAACATATCTTTTCTTTAAACATATCTTTTCTTTAAACATATCTTTTCTTTAAACATATCTTTTCTTTAAACATATCTTTTCTTTAAACATATCTTCTCTTTAAACATATCTTTTCTTTAAACATATCTTTTCTTTAAACATATCTTTTCTTTAAACATATCTTTTCTTTAAACATATCTTTTCTTTAAACATATCTTTTCTTTAAACATATCTTTTCTTTAAACATATCTTTTCTTTAAACATATCTTTTCTTTAAACATATCTTTTCTTTAAACATATCTTTTCTTTAAACATATCTTTTCTTTAAACATATCTTTTCTTTAAACATATCTTTTCTTTAAACATATCTTTTCTTTAAACATATCTTTTCTTTAAACATATCTTTTCTTTAAACATATCTTTTCTTTAAACATATCTTTTCTTTAAACCAATATTTTCTAAAATCCAATTTTCTAAAAACCAATTTTTTTTAAAAACTATATTCTAAAATTCATATTTATAAAAGCAAATATTTTCTACAAAACATTTTCAAAAAAAAACAACATTTTCTATAAACAAAGTTTCTCAAACCCAATATTAAAAAAAATAATAATAAATATATTTCCTAAAAACTAATATTTTCTATCAACCAAATTAGTAGTATTTTTGCGCTTAATGTTATCAAAATATGAATTGTCTCTATTTCCCATCATATTCGATAAAGCACACAATTACAACATTTTCCCTCTCATTCGACGCCGTACCAAGAAGCCGTATTTTATTTCCAGTATCGATCGGCAAAGGGAGCAGGTGTTCTTCGCGCTAACATAAGCGTTACAGCGTCGCCAATACAGGCTGCACCCTTTCAGCTATGCAAGTACATACATAAACAAAGTACGAATTAGGATTTCATTTTCGTTCAGCTTTGCCATTCCAAACGGAACATTATGGATCCATTTAATCAAAATGCACCCAAAATAGTCGGGCTATTTATGATCGTAAAAATGTTCGGAACCCACCCTGAACGTAGAATGAAAAATTAAAATGTCAGATTTAAACTTTACAGGTTATTCGATAAGTAACCGTTTTCGATCGATAATAAAGTCGTTTTTTTTGGGTCGCGCCTTTAAGAGGTTTATATTTCCATTACAGGAAAATTGTTTCAAAATTCAAGACGATATTTCTCTATTATCTCTCCGACTTGAAAAATGGAACTTTGAGGTTTTTGGCAACTTATCAAGTGACTTACAGCCTTTAAACCTACAAAGTATCGTTTTACATCGATTTAAGTTAATAGAGATATTTATCCACGTATTCAAAAACGCGTAAGCCTTACCTAATTTATTTTCAATGTGACAATTCTTGTTTAAATCGCGGTAACAATAATTATTTAATATCTAATCATAACTAATTCAGGTGCGCAAGATTACAATGCTTAGGGGGGTGGTGGCAAATAATTATAAATTTTATTTTATTAACCTCCATGTAGTAGCAGAACTTTTATTTTATTTAATTTTACATCAAGTTATATGGACCATGGAACGAAATTTTAGTATTTATAAGCTCTTTATACCACGAGAGCCAACAGCTCCTGACACATACTTTTACCGTTAACCTCAACAAGTTTTTATGAAAAGAGGAAAACGAAGAACTCGGGGAAAACTCCTTTAAATAGCGCTGGCAAACTAAACGCGGAAGTAGTAGCTAGTCCCACAAGCTGGAATCGAACCCGGCTCCTCTGACCGCAAAATATATACAAAAATTTGTTGCTTAATATTTAAATTTGTTTTTCAGTTGAAAAGATCGATTTTTTTAAATATTTCAACTACACCTTGATTCAACAACGAAATAGGGGTGGCGGAGTGGTTAGCACTTTCGCCTCGCAGCAAGAGGAGCCGGGTTCGATCCCAGCTTGTGGCACTGGATGAAAACTCGGAACAACTCCTTCTGCGTTGAGTTTGCAAGTTCTCTCCCCACTGGTTTAAGGGTTTTTTCCCAGAGTTCTTCGGTTTCCCCTTCCATAAAAACTTGTCGAGTTTAACGGTAATAGTTAGTGTAGGGAGCTGTTGGCTCGATCTCGTGCCATGTAGGGCTTGCCACCACCCTCCTACGCATTGTAACCCGGCCACCTGAATTAATGGCTTCAAAAGTCGCTTGATGACTTAGGCCTAAGGTGGTGCCTTGGGTATTAGCCTAGCTGATTATTATTTATTTTTTATTTATAGGCTGAAGGTTTTATTATGAATTTCAATCTTTACACCGTTGTTAATACCAATACAAACCCAGCCCACTTTAATTAGCTAGTCAATTTGCTCGAAATAGAACCTTTCATATATGACGAGAGCCACAGTGGTAACGCCATTAGAGGTCCATTTTTCAATATCCAAAGTCTTACCAGGTGGCGCCAACGGTCTGAAACGTAAAAAAATATAACTTTTTTCCTACCGAAATTTTCCAGAGGTGAACTTTTGTTTACAGTTTTTACATAATATTGCTTAAATTAGTTTTAAATTCTTTTTTCGGAAAATACAAGCATTAAAATTGAACCTTTTTGAAAGCTTT
The DNA here is from genome assembly GCF_980474605.1 of Leiobunum rupestre. Lineage (NCBI taxonomy): Eukaryota > Metazoa > Arthropoda > Arachnida > Opiliones > Sclerosomatidae > Leiobunum > Leiobunum rupestre. Next base: position 52,917,241 of record NC_143393.1, read on the forward strand.
TGGTTTCAACTAGCGCGTTTCATAATGTATTTTTATTTACGCGCGCAAAAACGGTCTTAAATCGGATGACGCGCCGTTACACGCGCTAGTGGTGACCTATATTTCAATGCTTTCCTTTATTTTCCTATAATTTAACCATTTTTCCTATATTTTCCTATAATTAGATATTATTTATATATTTCGTGCGGTTTTTCGAATTTACCGCGTAACTAGTTCGCTTTTCGTAATACAGATGGCGCTTAATGTAATAAATCTCTTTGGTAAAATGTAAATTGCTTCTCCAAAGAACTGCACTGAACGGAATAGATGTTTCCATAAAATCCGGCTATGTTATTTCCCCCCCCCCCCCCCGACGAAAATTGCCCCCTCAGTCTTTGATGGCAGTTCAATTCAGTACGTTCCAGTTCTAAAACCATCGGCGCGACTCGCATGAATGTACGTCAACCAGATGGCAAGCATGTTTCCCGAAAATTCAATAAAAACCAAAGACTACATACAGTTACATGTCCCTTCCTAGAGTATACCACCTCCTAGGCAGTTCTTTGATGGGAATTTTATCGTCGTCTGCTTATAAAAAATTGTCTTTTATATTAAAACAAAAATTAAAAGTTTATTTATGCAAATTTTCCTATATGGTCCTATATTATCAAAGAAAATACTCCTATATTATCCTATAAATCGACTGTTGAATTTCCTATATTCCTATAAATATTTTGGGGTTTTTCAGGGGTCACCCTATTTGTTTGTTTCCCCGTAAGCAATCCCGCCATTATTAAAAACCAAGTTGGGTAGAATTTTATCGTCGTCTGCTTATAAAAAATTGTCTTTTATATTAAAACAAAAATTAAAAGTTTATTTATGCAAATTTTCCTATATGGTCTTATATTATCAAAGAAATTACTCCTATATTATCCTATAATTCGACTGTTGAATTTCCTATATTCCTATAAATATTTGGGGTTTTTCAGGGGTCACCCTATTTGTTTGTTTCCCTGTAAGCAATCCCGCCATTATTAAAAACCAAGTTGGGTAGAATTTTATCGTCGTCTGCTTATAAAAAATTGTCTTTTATATTAAAACAAAAATTAAAAGTTTATTTATGCAAATTTTCCTATATGGTCCTATATTATCAAAGAAAATACTCCTGTATTATCCTATAATTCGACTGTTGAATTTCCTATATTCCTATAAATATTTTGGGGTTTTTCAGGGGTCACCCTATTTGTTTGTTTTCCTTTAAGCAATCGCGCAATTATTAAAAACCAAGTTGGATAGATTTTTTTGTAAATCACTATTAAATGGGTATAAAAACTCAGTAGATTTTGAAAGCTATTTTGCAAAGAGGGCAAATTTCCCAGAGGAACCGTGATAAAAATATTGCTAAAGTCATTCTGTTCTCTTTTGCTCCTTTGGGGCTACAGTCTCTTGAATCGAGCCTAGGCTAAATTACCAATTAATAAATTGGGCAATATATCTAAAACGTAAAGAAAGAAGCCTGTAAAATACAAAGAGTTAGAATGGATAGACACACGAAAAAGGTTGAGCTAGAAAATGGAAGAGCTGTGCGATTGATTCTGGCTCTCAAATAACACTGACCTACTCATATGCTCATATTCACGTAGACAAGAACATACAGCCCTGAAAACACAGGAAAAATCAGGGAAACAGATTGTCGACAGAAAAGTAGGAAAAATCGGGGAATATACTAATTTCCTTAAAAAATCAGACAAATCGGGGGAATTTCACAATTTTTAATAAAATTCTTGGAAATCGGAGAATTTTCCAATTTTTAGTAAAATTCTTGGAAATCGGAGAATTTTCCAATTTTTATTAAAATTCTTGGAAATCGGAGAATTTTCCAATTTTTATTAAAATTCTTGGAAATCGGAGAATTTTCCAATTTTTATTAAAATTCTTGGAAATCGGGGAATTTTCCAATTTTAAGTAAAATTCTTGGAAATCGGGGAATTTTCCAATTTTAAGTAAAATTCTTGGAAATCGGGGAATTTTCCAATTTTAAGTAAAATTCTTGGAAATCGGGGAATTTTCCAATTTTAAGTAAAATTCTTGGAAATCGGAGAATTTTCTAATTTTAAGTAAAATTCTTGGAAATCGGGGAATTTTCCAATTTTAAGTAAAATTCTTGGAAATCGGGGAATTTTCCAATTTTTAGTAAAATTCTTGGAAATTTTTCAATTTTAATAAAAATCATGAAAATCAGGAAATTTCACCATATTTATAAGAAAAACATGGAAAAATCGGGGAAATCGTGGAATTTCCCAATTATTAGTAAAAATCACGGAAATTTGGGAACTTACAAATTTAAGGAAAAATCGGGAAAATCGTGGAATTTCCCAATTATTATCAAAAATCCCGGAAATTCGGGAACTTCCCAATTTTTAGTATAAATCTAAAAAGTTAAAATTTGAAGTATAAATCAAGGTAAATACCATTTATCAGTATAAATCAAGGTAAATACCATTTATTAGTATAAATCAAGGTAAATACTAGTTATCAGTATAAATCAAGGTAATTACCATTAATCAGTATAAATCAAGGTAATTACCATTAATCAGTATGAATCAGGATAATTACCATTTATCAGTATAAATCAAGATAATTCCCAATTTTTCACTATAAATCAGGGTTATTACCATTTATCAGTATAAATCCGGGTAATTACCATTTATCAGTATAAATCCGGGTAATTACCATTTATCAGTATAAATCCGGGCAATTACCATTTATCAGTATAAATCCGGGCAATTACCATTTATCAGTATAAATCAGGATAATTTTCAATAAAATCAGTATAAATCAGGGTTATTCTCATTTTTCAGTATAAATCAGGATAATTCCCATTTTTCAGTATAAATCCGGGTAGATACCATTAATCAGTATAAATCCGGGTAATTCCCAATTTTCAGTAAAAATCGGGCCAATTTCGAAACGTCTCCAAAGCGAGCATTACGAGGCGAAAGCGCCGTCCCTCGCGGCTCCAAAGCGAGCGCGATCCCGCCCACCCGGGTCTATGCGTAGCGGCGGGGAAGAAAGCTCCATTTTTCATCATATTAGGGGAAGGTGTCCGAAGCGGGGAGGGCGGCTCATCCTTCTTGTTCGGCCAACCCTCCCACCTTTCACCGAAAATTCTTATTAAATGGTGACTGCTCACATTTATTGTGGAAATCGTTTAAAGCAACCGCGCGATATATTTTGCTAAAAGGTGTTGCCGACCAGGGGGCACCTTTCGTTTAACCTCTCCCCGCGCCGATATTAATTCCTCTGACACGCGTCAGGGGGCGCTACCCGCCTGGAAGGGGAAATCAAAGTAAATAAAGCGGGCTGGGATGAGCTGCGAACGAGCGATAAAAATGGATTTGCTCAATAAAACAAACTCCAATCGTCCTTCGCGACGTCGTGGTCCACACCAACATTTTATTTTCGATATACTTTTACGCCCAAAAGCGCCGCTACCAAACGGTGTATTTAGCTGTGTCTAGGGCTTCCGTTAAATTATTTTAAAAAAATTATATATAAGTAGGGATACACCGATATATCGGCCTATATTTATAAAATCGGATTCGGCCAATGTCGGCTTAAGCGAAGGCTAAATTATTTAAAAAATAAATATATGTAACTATGGGTGCACCAATATATCGGCCTATTTTTCTAAAATCGGTATTGGCCAATATCGGCTTAAGCGAAGGCTAAATTATTTAAAAAATAAATATATGTAACTATGGGTGCACCAATATATCGGCCTATTTTTCTAAAATCGGTATTGGCCAATATCGGCTTAAGCGAAGGCTAAATTATTTAAAAAATAAATATATGTAACTATGTGTGCACCAATATATCGGCCTATTTTTCTAAGATCGGTATTGGCCAACGTCGGCTTAGGCGAAGGCTAAATTATTTAAAAAATAAATATATGTAACTATGGGTGCACCAATATATCGGCCTATTTTTCTAAAATCGGTATTGGCCAATATCGGCTTAAGCGAAGCCGATACCGCTATTAGTATAATATTTTCAGAAAAACATTTAAAAATATGAAAATTCTCGATTAACTAGCTAATGATAATAATTTATTTTATTGGGTTGGGTTAGGTTGGGTTAGGTTAGATATGGTAGGCAACTATTTCACGTCGGGTCTTATCAAGGTTATTTTCCAAAATTAAACCCGGAAAATATCAAATTTCAAGGGAAAAAGGTCTAAAAATACACGTCGGTACGAAATAATAAATATTTAAGACATAGTTTAGTCCAAATTAGATATACTATCGTCACGTAACCTACGATATATAAATATGTATCACTAACGGTATATTGATTGGAATTCGGTTGAATGGTATATTCGGACGAATGGGATTTCGGTCCAATGGTCTACAATCGAAAATATTTAATGAAAAGGAACATATTCGGATTGGTTCTTGCAAACATTTTTTCATAAAATATTTGAATAAAATGGTATGACAGTGCACTGAACCGTCTTTTACAATGATTTTATCATATACTACTGTTAATATCGTCCGATATTACCGCCGATATATCGGCTGTACCCATATCGATGTATCCCTATATGTAACGTGTGAATTTTCTGTTTACACTATCTCGCGAATAAAATTTCTCGAAATTTATTTACTGTAGTTTAAAATTTTTATTATTTTTGTTTCGCCAGCCCGTTATCACCGATATTTTTACTAAACAAGTAAATGTCGAATTGAAGTTTATCGATGGTTGCATTATCTGAAAGACTGAACCAACCAAGAAATTACGTTAGTTCCGATACTCGATTTGTCGGATTTACGTTCGGATATTAACAGATCAGGTGATAAAATGTCAAAATCCATTTAAACATTTTAAAATGTCCAAATCTATTTTTACATATTGAATCCTCAAAATCCGTTTCAAAATCTCAAAATTTATTTTAAATTCTCAAAATCCATTTTAAAATCTCATTATCAATTTTAAAATCTCATTATCAATTTTAAAATCTCATTATCAATTTTAAAATCTCATTATCTATTTTAAAATCTCAAAATCTGTTTTTAAATCTCAATCCGTTTATAAATCTCAAAATCCATTTTAAAATCTCATAATCCATTTAAAATAGCATAATCCATTTAAAATCTCAAAATCCATTTTAAAATCACAAAATCTCATTATCCATTTTAAAATCTCATTATCCATTTTAAAATCTCATTATCCATTTTAAAATATCATTATCCATTTTAAAATATCATTATCCATTTTAAAATCTCATTATCCATTTTAAAATCTCATTATCCATTTTAAAATCTCATTATCCATTTTAAAACCTCGAAATCCATTTTCAAACCTCAAAATCCATTTTAAAATCTCAAAATCCATTTTAAAATCTCAAAATCCATTTTAAAATCTCAAAATCCATTTTAAAACCTCGAAATCCATTTTAAAATCTCAAAATCCATTTTAAAATCTCTTAATCCGTTTATAAATCTCAAATCCGTTTCAAAACTTCGAAATCCATTTCAAAATCTCAAAATCCCAAAATCCGTTTTTAAATCACAAAAACCGTTTTTAAGTCACAGCAACTATTATCTAAATCTCTTCAGAATCCAAAATCAGAACGAAATCCGTTTCCTATAATCTAGCCATCTAATTTTATAAGATTCCAGTCATTTTTTTTGAAATCACATAATCTACGCGTGTTGTAGTTGGCATCTCGGAATGGAAATTAATGGCTGAGCTGCGATTAAATAACGGATTCTCCGCCAGGATACAATCGTTAAATTGCACGAGTACAATTTAAATGAATAGCCGCGGCCGTTTATTAATGGTGGCGTCGTATTCCCCCAAATTGAAATGTCCAGCCTCTCCAGAATCCGAGTGACCAATGGGGATTTCCACTTGGATTACGATTGCTGTTTGAATTTAATTAAAGCGAAATTAATGGTTGTTTTACGGTTAATTATAATGGCGCCGAAATTCTTAAGACGAATCTAGTCGCAATTTCAGACGCGTCTTTTCAACCCCACCTGTTCAGTTATATGTACGATAAATTAATCTACCTGGGTCTTAAAACCAGGGTTGCCATAATGTCTGAAAGTCAGGGAATTTTAAGAAAGAGTAAACAAGTCGGGGAATTTTAAGAAAGAGTAAAAAAGTCGGGGAATTTTAAGAAAGAGTAAAAAAGTCGGGGAATTTTAAGAAAGAGTAAAAAAGTCGAGGAATTTTAAGAAAGAGTAAAAAAGTCAGGGAATTTTAAGAAAGAATAAACAAGTCGGGGAATTTTAAGAAAGAGTAAAAAAGTCGGGGAATTTTAAGAAAGAGTAAAAAAGTCGGGGAATTTTAAGAAAGAGTAAAAAAGTCGGGGAATTTTAAGAAAGAGTAAAAAAGTCGGGGAATTTTAAGAAAGAGTAAAAAAGTCGGGGAATTTTAAGAAAGAGTAAAAAAGTCGAGGAATTTTAAGAAAGAGTAAAAAAGTCAGGGAATTTTAAGAAAGAATAAACAAGTCGGGGAATTTTAAGAAAGAGTAAAAAAGTCGGGGAATTTTAAGAAAGAGTAAAAAAGTCGGGGAATTTTAAGAAAGAGTAAAAAAGTCGAGGAATTTTAAGAAAGAGTAAAAAAGTCAGGGAATTTTAAGAAAGAATAAACAAGTCGGGGAATTTTAAGAAAGAGTAAAAAAGTCGGGGAATTTTAAGAAAGAGTAAAAAAGTCGAGGAATTTTAAGAAAGAGTAAAAAAGTCAGGGAATTTTAAGAAAGAATAAACAAGTCGGGGAATTTTAAGAAAGAGTAAAAAAGTCGGGGAATTTTAAGAAAGAGTAAAAAAGTCGGGGAATTTTAAGAAAGAGTAAAAAAGTCGGGGAATTTTAAGAAAGAGTAAAAAAGTCGGGGAATTTTAAGAAAGAGTAAAAAAGTCGGGGAATTTTAAGAAAGAGTAAAAAAGTCGGGGAATTTTAAGAAAGAGTAAAAAAGTCGGGGAATTTTAAGAAAGAGTAAAAAAGTCGGGGAATTTTAAGAAAGAGTAAAAAAGTCGGGGAATTTTAAGAAAGAGTAAAAAAGTCGGGGAATTTTAAGAAAGAGTAAAAAAGTCGGGTAATTTTAAGAAAGAGTAAAAAAGTCGGGGAATTTTAAGAAATAGTAAAAAAGTCGGGGAATTTTAAGAAAGAGTAAAAAAGTCGAGGAATTTTAAGAAAGAGTAAAAAAGTCGAGGAATTTTAAGAAAGAGTAAAAAAGTCGAGGAATTTTAAGAAAGAGTAAAAAAGTCGGGGAATTTTAAGAAAGAGTAAAAAAGTCGGGGAATTTTAAGAAAGAGTAAAAAAGTCGGGGAATTTTAAGAAAGAGTAAAAAAGTCGGGGAATTTTAAGAAAGAGTAAAAAAGTCGGGGAATTTTAAGAAAGAGTAAAAAAGTCGAGGAATTTTAAGAAAGAGTAAAAAAGTCGGGGAATTTTAAGAAAGAGTAAAAAAGTCGAGGAATTTTAAGAAAGAGTAAAAAAGTCGGGGAATTTTAAGAAAGAGTAAAAAAGTCGAGGAATTTTAAGAAAGAGTAAAAAAGTCGAGGAATTTTAAGAAAGAGTAAAAAAGTCGAGGAATTTTAAGAAAGAGTAAAAAAGTCGGGGAATTTTAAGAAAGAGTAAAAAAGTCGGGGAATTTTAAGAAAGAGTAAAAAAGTCGGGGAATTTTAAGAAAGAGTAAAAAAGTCGAGGAATTTTAAGAAAGAGTAAAAAAGTCGGGGAATTTTAAGAAAGAGTAAAAAAGTCGAGGAATTTTAAGAAAGAGTAAAAAAGTCGAGGAATTTTAAGAAAGAGTAAAAAAGTCGGGGAATTTTAAGAAAGAGTAAAAAAGTCGGGGAATTTTAAGAAAGAGTAAAAAAGTCGGGGAATTTTAAGAAAGAGTAAACAAGTCGGGGAATTTTAAGAAAGAGTAAAAAAGTCAGGGAATTTTAAGAAAGAGTAAACAAGTCGGGGAATTTTAAGAAAGAGTAAAAAAGTCAGGGAATTTTAAGAAAGAGTAAAAAAGTCGGGGAATTTTAAGAAAGAGTAAAAAAGTCAGGGAATTTTAAGAAAGAGTAAAAAAGTCGGGGAATTTTAAGAAAGAGTAAAAAAGTCGGGGAATTTTAAGAAAGAGTAAAAAAGTCGAGGAATTTTAAGAAAGAGTAAAAAAGTCGAGGAATTTTAAGAAAGAGTAAAAAAGTCGAGGAATTTTAAGAAAGAGTAAAAAAGTCGGGGAATTTTAAGAAAGAGTAAAAAAGTCGAGGAATTTTAAGAAAGAGTAAAAAAGTCGGGGAATTTTAAGAAAGAGTAAAAAAGTCGAGGAATTTTAAGAAAGAGTAAAAAAGTCGAGGAATTTTAAGAAAGAGTAAAAAAGTCGAGGAATTTTAAGAAAGAGTAAAAAAGTCGGGGAATTTTAAGAAAGAGTAAAAAAGTCGAGGAATTTTAAGAAAGAGTAAAAAAGTCGGGGAATTTTAAGAAAGAGTAAAAAAGTCGAGGAATTTTAAGAAAGAGTAAAAAAGTCGGGGAATTTTAAGAAAGAGTAAAAAAGTCGAGGAATTTTAAGAAAGAGTAAAAAAGTCGAGGAATTTTAAGAAAGAGTAAAAAAGTCAGGGAATTTTAAGAAAGAGTAAACAAGTCGGGGAATTTTAAGAAAGAGTAAAAAAGTCGGGGAATTTTAAGAAAGAGTAAAAAAGTCGGGGAATTTTAAGAAAGAGTAAAAAAGTCGGGGAATTTTAAGAAAGAGTAAAAAAGTCGGGGAATTTTAAGAAAGAGTAAAAAAGTCGGGGAATTTTAAGAAAGAGTAAAAAAGTCGGGGAATTTTAAGAAAGAGTAAAAAAGTCGGGGAATTTTAAGAAAGAGTAAAAAAGTCAGGGACTTTTAAGAAAGAGTAAAAAAGTCACTGAATTTTAAGAAAGAGTAAAAAAGTCGGGAAAGTTTTAAAACAAGTAAAAAAGTCGGGGAAAATCAGGGAATTTTAAGAACAATTTCTTTTTGTAACCCGTATAATACGTAAAGTGGTATCCGGGATATTTACAAACCCGAAATATAACACTGGTATTATCATTCGCCTGACAAAATTAGACTGTGTACGAATATTTTCTGTTGTACCATCAGAAACATACTGTGTAAACTGGAAAGCATCTATGTAGTACAACAAATTAAACTTTTATCTCCTTTCAATTTAAAGTTCAGGGTGGTGGCTCGGGAATACATTGAAAATAAAACATTTTTGTTTCCTACTATAGTTCGTTCATTAAAATTCACATTAAATAATTGTATTAATTAAAGCGATGACTATGTATGTTAATATTCGAAGCTATGACTATGTATTTTAATATTCAAAGCTATGACTATGTATTTTAATATTCAAAGCTATGACTATGTATTTTAATATTCAAAGCTATGACTATGTATTTTAATATTCAAAGCTATGACTATGTATTTTAATATTTAAAGCTATGTATGACTATATTTTAATATTTAATAGTACCACTATTGATTTTAATATTTAATAGTACCACTATTGATTTTAATATTTAATAGTACCACTATTGATTTTAATATTTAATAGTACCACTATTGATTTTAATATTTAATAGTACCACTATTGATTTTAATATTTAATAGTACCACTATTGATTTTAATATTCAATAGTACCACTATTGATTTTAATATTTAATAGTACCACTATTGATTTTAATATTTAATAGTACCACTATTGATTTTAATATTTAATAGTACCACTATTGATTTTAATATTTAATAGTACCACTATTGATTTTAATATTTAATAGTACCACTATTGATTTTAATATTTAATAGTACCACTATTGATTTTAATATTTAATAGTACCACTATTGGTTTTAATATTTAATAGTGCCAATATTGATTTTAATATTTAATAGAACCACTATTGATTTTAATATATAATAGTACCACTATTGATTTTAATATATAATAGTACCACTATTTATATTAATATTTAAAGTCATAACTAATGAATTAAATATTAAAGGTGTTATAAATAATAATTTACAATATATTTTAAACCTTTTACGCCATTTTGAAAGTAGATATCGTCCAATTACGTTAGCTTTTTCTCTAAAATGGGAAGATTACAATTTTCAAGGTCAGTATCAACATCAGTAAAGGTCGACCCTGTTTTACATATTTCTAAAATTTTCGTCCATTTTTCTTCCAACCCCCAAACGATCAGCGATCATAATAAAGTATTCCTGTGCTCGTAAATTTCAAGTGGAAATTACGTACGTCTTTACCAAAACATATTTCACCGACAAATATTTCCGAACGGAGCCCATTGGCTAAAAAAGTACCCCCTATAAACATCGGAATTTCCAGTAATATTTCGCCATAAACGCTTAATCTTGGCAAGAAAACAGATGTTTGGTATAAAAATCGTGAATTTTGCGTTTTAGTATGGAAGATATACCGGGTGTGTGTTATTTCTTCGATCGAGACATTTTTCGCTTCAAAATATAAAATTAAGAATTTTCTCTCAATATTAATATTGAAGATTATATATATTTTTTATTTTGTTTAAAAAAATGGTTTTCAACGCATTAACACTGGTTAGTCGTGCTTTGAAGAGTGCTAGCTGGAATTTCTTCAAAAATCAGCGAATTTTAAAATGGGTCTATAAATCAGGAAATTTTAAAATGGGTCTATAAATCAGGAAATTTTAAAATGGGTCTATAAATCGGGGAATTTTAAAATGGGTCGAAAAATCGGGGAATTTTAAAATGGGTCTAAAAATCGGGGAATTTTAAAATGGGTCTTAAAATCGGGGAATTTTAAAATGGGTCTATAAACCGGGGAATGTTTAAAATTAGTATAAAAATCAGGAAATGTCAGGAAATTTAATTTTTATTACAAATTTTGGTAGAAAATAAGACAGGGAAAATCCACGGAAATATGGAAAATGTGGAAAATTATTACATTGTAACCCGACCACATGTTTTAACGGCTTGAAAAGTCTCTTGCTGAAATAGGCCTAAGGTGGTGCCTTGGGTATTAGCCTAGCTGTTTATTATTATTAATAAACTTTACTTAAATTGGTTAGACTATTGCCAAATTTTGGCAAACAATAAGTCAGGGAATCCTGGAAAAGTTAAACAATTTGATTCAGAATAAACTGTGGCAACCCTGCTTGGTGTTTGCTAAGTAAAATTCAAAACCTTCAAAATTATTATGTAATTTTATTCGCAAGATATTGTTTACTGATTATTACCATGTTAGTTATATTTTCTTTGGAAAATAGTCAAAAATCTGTAAACATTCTTTTTCAAACAGTGTTTTATTACTATTTCGTCCACCGTCAAACTTCAATTCGGCTTTTATTTTTGTTTAGTAATAGTGTCGATAATAAAGGACTCGCGAATAACGGATTAATATATTAGACTAAATTAGTAAAATTAGTAAATTTGTTTCGCAATATAATGTTAACAAAATAGTTATCTTTCTTTTGGAAAATATTTAAAAAATCTGTAAACATTATTTTTTAATTAGTGTTTTTGAAATATAGACAACTCTGAACTACCAGTCTGTAGTCACCCTGTATATTAATACGAACAGGCGTTTTAAGCTTTGAAAATTTATAACGTTTAATAGCCAAGTTATGAAATTGTTGGTGGCAAAAGCTATTTTTCGGATGCGTGGCCGCATTCTAAAGTCTGTAATAAACTCTAGTAAAAATTTCCCATATTACTAGCACGATACACTTCGATTTTTACGTATAGCAGATGGTAAGTCGACTCCAAATCGCTACCTTACAAACTAGGCTTCAGTCCTTCGCAGACTTTACCATCTCGGTGGCGTTCTGGGGTTAGAACTCCCAAAATCGTCCTTGCAAGTTTCTTTACCCTTGGAACGTAAGTGGTCAAGCGCCGTAATTTGTGTTTTTTTCTTATCTCCTATAGCCCAACGAAACGCGCGCAAAAAAATATTAACAACCAAGAAATACTTGAGTTTTTTCTAAAGCTAGTTTCGGGGTAGCTTGTATCCTATACTTATGGTGTAAAAGCCTCCGTGTATGGGTGGGTAATTTTACGTAATAGCCGCCGAAACTGGTATGAAAAGGCAGAGAATTCTAGGGCCAATCATTATCCTCGGCCAGGATGACTGTGGAAGCGAAACATTAATAAAGTATCAGGGATTTCGGTCCATGCCCGCCGAGAAATCGTGAGTTTGCAACTTGGCCTTCGGAAAATTTTTATAGATATTTTTGGTGCCACCCCCTCTCCTCCCCCCTTGTACTTTCGTTCACGTGCGTCGAACTTTTCACTCGGGGAACAGCGTCGTTTGATTCACGCGTTATTGACTTGGGACAGTTTCGTCGCGGCGCGAACAGAAAGCCGTATAACGATAGCTCGTAACTTGGGACGCTAGCGACCTCTGGTGGTGGTGGAGAGCGATGACCTACAGGGTGTTCTTATTTGACGAGATCTTTAGTTTCGTTGACCCAATGTAGCTTAATTTCAGGGTAAATGAAAGGACGTAGGAGGGTGGCGGCAAGCCCTTCATGAAACGCGAGCCAACAGCTACCTACACTATCATATTATTATGTATCATATTTTTCATATTAGGTTATATATAATATTTAATAAATAATAATAATATTTAATAAATAATAATAATATTTAATAAATATTAATAATATTTAATAAATAATAATAATATTTAATAAATAATAATAATATTTAATAAATATTAATAATATTTAATAAATAATAATAATATTTAATAAATATTAATAATATTTAATAAATAATAATAATATTTAATAAATATTAATAATATTTAATAAATAATAATAATATTTAATAAATAATAATAATATTGAATATGTATTAATAATATTTAATATGTATTAATAATATTGAATATGTATTAATAATATTTAATATGTATTAATAATATTTAATATGTATTAATAATATTTAATATGTATTAATAATATTTAATATGTATTAATAATATTTAATATGTATTAATAATATTTAATATGTATTAATAATATTTAATATGTATTAATAATATTTAATATGTATTAATAATATTTAATATGTATTAATAATATTTAATATGTATTGATAATATTTAATATGTATTGATAATATTTAATGTATTGATAATATTTAATATGTATTGATAATATTTAATATGTATTAATAATATGTATTAATAATATTTAATATGTATTAATAATATTTAATATGTATTTATAATATTTAATATGTATTTATAATATTTAATATGTATTTATAATATTTAATATGTATTTATAATATTTAATATGTATTTATAATATTTAATATTTATTTATAATATTTAATATGTATTAATAATATTTAATATGTATTAATAATATTTAATGTATATTTAATATATAATATTCAATATATACTAATAATATAATAATAATATTAATAATAATATAGTATTCATATTAGTTGTGATATTATATAATATTGTATGCTCAATTTTATAGTATTTATCATATCTTTCTAATTCGATTTTGTATAATATATCATATTTAACTCACAATTTATCAAATATATTAGATATTATACACATTATATAGTATATTTGTAAATCTTCAAAAGGCGCGAGGAATTGGAGCCCCCTGTACACGAACGGGCCACCTCCTGAGCCGCCCTAGAGGCCATTTCTGGTATAGCCAATTTCGGATCGAGAGTTTCGGAGTTCGGGTCATTTCGGATCCATCTTTAACTTCCCTTTCATTTCACTCGCAATATTGCTTTTCCATGAAATGGTTTATGTTTCAACTAAAAGTATAGTGTGTTTGAAATAAATTGTAGTTTGGTATCACTAGATACATTGCCACCAATGTCAACCATAAAGAATCGTCCCACTTATAGAAAACATTTCTATATTTTTTCTATAAATACTTTTAGAAATATATGGAATGTCTTTATTTTTCCGTGCGCTATATAAGGTTTTCAAAATATTTTTATAAAAACATCTGTAAATGTCTAGTTTTTTAATGTATATAGAAAATAATTATAAAAATGTCTATACATTTTTGTAGGAATCCGATTACTATCTTTCATTATAAATTTTAATACGTTTTAATAGAATTTATATAGAATATTTATATGCCTTTTTTTAGAGGTCGGCGGAACAAATAAATTAACCGTAAAAATTTCAATTAATCATTAAAATTAGTATTATTTGTTTTATACGAATAAATTATACGATTAAACAACGATTTAACATGCAAAATTAATAATTTTTTTCGAATATTTCTGAATAATTCTCGGTTATGGATAAATATAAACAATCGTATAATTTCTTATTCAAACGCCGACCTCTACCTTTTTTATATAATATATTTTTACGTTTTTATACCTTATTCGTATTTATTTGTTCATTCGGTACCATTTAAAAGGCGAGGACATTTCTGCGTTCCGATATATTTCATTCGCCGAGCTACTATGTCCATCTAGTGAGAAGTTTTAAAATCGTTTTAAAATATCACTTTCCGTACTTTAAGCTCAATAATAATAGATTAAGTCAATATAAAAATTTATTTTTATTCTTTATAATCATTTAATAGTATGAGGCATTGATAATAATAGCAATTTTTTTCATTCATAATAATATTTTATTAAAGCTAATATTTACATTCCTAATAAATGTTTAATAATAATTTATATTAATAAAATAAGCAATTCCTTTTCAATTTTAGATTAAATTAATAATATTAAAAAAAATTAGTTCTAAATAACTTTTCAAGTACAATTAAAATTTAATGTTGTAAAAATTATTTCGTTTTGGGTATATTCTGTGTTTGGTCAAACGTCATTTATCGATAAGAAAATTGTAATATGATTTGATGATGATGTTATTGTAATGTTTTAACGAATATTTCCATTTTTCTCTTTGTAGGTAATTATCAAAGTTTTTCTCAAAATTTTCCATTATTCCCGCAAACGTTAGTGGACCAAGACTGGGTTCCAAATCATTTCGTGCGTAATTATAGTGTTCATTGTGTTGCACCCAGTACACCATTAGGTAATCGCTATGTAATTTGTCCGCGGAAAATGGCAAGTATTTCACTAGATATTATATTTTATCTCTATTATAGGTTATTCATAGAAATCTCATACTTATAATTGGCGTATATTTGGCCCTGTACGAGACCACACCCAAGCTTGATAATAGAGGGGTTAAGTACGTCTAATACGTTTAGAGAATCGAGCCTTTACGGATACTTTCGCTAAGCCTATTGCCTGGAATGAGCCAGACGACCTTAGGCCTAGGATGTAAATCGAAATAGCTTGATATGGCGGACGTTATCTGGGGATATGGGTTTTAGTGTCACGCGAGATTTTCAAGGCAGGGGACTCTTCACCCGATAATTTCCAGTAATTATTCATCCTGGATTGTATCGCGTCCACACCAATTATTACAACGATCAGCCAACATTGTTATTTTAAAAAGTTCATTCTTCACGGAAAAATATATGATAAAACCGCGCAAAATTTGTAGTTTGCACATTGTTGGATATTTTAGTCACCATCTCTACCTAAACGTGTTTGCGAAATAAGTCGCTTCGTGTGAATTGAAAAAATATTATCATACAATCTTAATTAAATCTAATTTTTTAAAACTCGCAAATTTATTTTTAAAAGACAGATTTTTTTTCTAATCCATAATCTTCGGTAAATAATTTTTCCATAATCTTACAATCCAATTTTAAAAAAATTAAGTCATCTACTCGATTTTCTGTTATTGTTTTTTCAAATTCCAAATCTTAGCTCTATAATCTCATAATCCAACTTTTAAGGATTCAATTCATAGAGCTCGGATTAGAAATTTTCCGTTCATTTCTGATATATCCATATCTGTAAATTATCCAAATAAAAACTTACATTTTGAATCGTATATTAAATAATATCCATTAATAAACATTTAATTGAATTTTATATGTCCTATCGCACAAAAAATCGACAATGTTTTTTCTAATTGTGAGTTTGTTCCCATTTTTAAACCGATTAATAAAATCGAGCAAAAATTGCCAAGCTGTAAGGATAAAATTGACACATATCAAAAAAGGGGGATCTGCGAAATCGAATGTAAAAAATGTCCGATGAAATATATAGGGCAAACCAAACGTAGCTTGGGAGTCAGAGTAAATTAACACATTATTCCCATCTTACAAAATGCAGTGGTCACTATGATTTTGATAATGTTAAATTATTAGCCGATTTGAAACATGCAACCGAACTTAATATTCGTGAATCTTAGAAATTGAAAAAATCAAAAAACATAATCTATGTATAAATAAAGAAGAGGGTCCGAACTCTGGTATTACTAAATAATATTTATCATGTTTTTTTATAAGATCTTGGTTTAATCACGTGATCTCATCCAATATCGACGGCGTAGTTCGCACCTGACGACGACGTGAGTGAACGTCGAAACATGTAGTGCCTTTATTGTTTTAATAAAGTAACTTTTATTGTGTGAAAGTCGAATTTTTTTAAAAAATATCAATATACACAAGAAAACGCTATCTTCAATTTAACTGAATTATATATGATTAATTGAAATTTTGGCGGTTAATTTATCCGTTTCCCCGACATCCATCAATTCAATAACGCGATTTTATAATTTTTAAAATCCTAAATCTTAGATAAATCCTTATCCATATTTACACAATCCAATTTATAAAATCTGAAAATTATTCCTAACCGAATAGATTTGCGACCTATCCCTCCATTGTCCTTAACAACCTATAACATAAATGGTAAATTCACAATGCGAAACAGATAAATCTTTATCATATTTGAAATCGGATAATTAGGGGTAAGCTAAAGCTCTCTTTTTTATTAAAAGAAATTGTTTGTCTATTCGTGATCGTGTCCTCGTGCGTGGAGAGGGGGGGGTGTGCTGTACGCGTGACTGCTTCGCGAAATCGAGGGCGGGGTCCCCGTTTTTTGTCCAAAAATCAAATTACATCGGGTGCTCTACTGCACCTTTAATAGCGGTCAAGGGACAATATAGCCTTTTCATTATTATGTAGGGAATAGGCTGATGTCGGCGAGATGAGCCGATGTCGTGAGAGACGTCCATTACGCCGCCGTGTACTTGGCGCGTGGACTACCATTTCGGCGAACACCGGATGTACACGCTTCGTTTATCGGCCAGCGATTTAAACTCCATTTAAAACGAGAAAAGAAATGTAATATTACAACATAGAAATTATAAACATCGGGGAAAGTACTGTTTGATTTCCGGGCCGAGAAAAAGGCAACTGCACGGTCACTAGAGTAAATAAGTTTCCATTTTGCTTCCAAAGTCTTTAAACCACTATAAAATTGCCCTTAGATCCTTAAATTACCTTATTTTCAAAGACTCAACGGATAAGCGTCTTTTATTTTAAATATTTTAATATTTATCTTCACGGGTAGTTTACAAATACATAAAAACT
This sequence comes from Leiobunum rupestre, assembly GCF_980474605.1. Lineage (NCBI taxonomy): Eukaryota > Metazoa > Arthropoda > Arachnida > Opiliones > Sclerosomatidae > Leiobunum > Leiobunum rupestre. The sequence continues at coordinate 52,934,698 of NC_143393.1, forward strand.
TGCCAAGACTTTAAAATCCATTTAATTGTCGAATGATAAGAAAATTAAATATTTTCTGAGAATATTGGTGATTTTAAGAAGACTTAAAGGAAGTCGAGTTGATGAAAAATAATGGAATTATAATGAGAAAATATATTTAAAGATACAATTTTAACTTGAAGACTTTTAAGCTAAAAAGAGTGATGTAGGAGCTTTATCGCATAGACCTGTTTAGAGGCCCGTGATTGTAGATTTTTAAGCTAAGGATAGTGAGGTAGTAACTATATCGTATTATAGACCTGTTTAGTGGCTAGTTCTTGTAGACTTTTCAGCTAAGGATTGTAACATAGTGGCTATATCATATTATAGATCTATCTAGTTTCTCGTGCTTGTAGACTATAAAGTTAAAGATAATGACGTAGTGGGAATGTCGTATTATAGACCTATCTAGTGGCTCGTGCTTGTAGACTTTTAAGCTAAAGATAGTGACGTAGTGGGAATATCGTATTATAGACCTATCTAGCGGCTCGTGCTTGTAGATCTTTAATCCAAGGATAGTAACGTAGTGGCTATTTTATTATCGACCCGCTTAGGGGCCGGTGCTTGTAGACCTTTAAGCTAAGGATAGTAACGTAGTAGGAAAGCCGTATTATAGACCTATCTAGAGGCTCGTGCTTGTAGACCTTTAAGCTAAGGATAGTGAGATAGTAGCTATATTGTATTAAAACAAGAAGGCCGCGATAGCTTTCTTGAAAGACCAATTGTTGGCGCAAACCCTCGAATTAAGAGTGTTATAGAAAATAAAGAAAACACAGCGGCGGGGGGGGGGTCAAATAGGGGTCTAAGCCCGCTGGGAGGAATTTGGGAAAAGACAAACAAAGAATGACGAGATGAAAACAAGGACTTTGTTATTCCCTTCTTTTAGCGAAGAAAGACGTAGTATAGACCAGCCTTTTCTATTCATTCTTTTTTCGCCATCGCGAGTCCCACCGAAGCTAAACGCGAGTGTCGATGGGACCCGGGTCGCGGAAGCAACAAGTTAAGAGTTTAAAAAGTGGCGAAAAATAAAACGGTAAATTGAATTACTGCGGGTCGTGCAAATTTGAAGTCGGGCCTTGTATGACGTTGTCGAAAAATAGACTCAATTGAAAGCGAAAATTCGTTTAATATTTTTCGGTTGCCAGTAGAGAAAAATTGTTTCGGAAAAACTTCGCGTCGGGTGAAGCCGGAGCCGCTACGACGGCGTCTCGTGGACCCTCGGGCCGAAAGACTTTTTCTTCTATAGCGCGCCAATTTTGCAGACGTCTTTCCGTTGCCACATTAAAGAAAACCAAACAGCTCCCTTGGCTCTCGGTCGCTTAGCGACGTCGCTGTATTTATAATGGATGGTTTACGAAGGTCCGCGATCGTGTGGGATACAGCTCAAATAATAGGTTTATTTACAGCTCTTCAAAATTGACTTTAGGAATTTGTTAACCCCTAATTGATTGCTTTGAACAGGATTTCCACAGTACCTGGGAAGCCTGGAATTCCTGGAAATGTCAGGGAATTTGAATGTGTTTAAAAGTCAGGGAAATATTAGGAAATTTGAATGTGTCTCAAATTCAGGGAAATGTCAGGGAATTTGAATATGGGTCTAAAACTCAGGGAAATGTCATGGAATTTGAATATGGGTCTAAAACTCAGGGAAATGTCAGGGAATTTGAATATGGGTCTAAAACTCAGGGAAATGTCATGGAATTTGAATATGGGTCTAAAAGTCAGGGAATTTCAATGTGTCTAAAAGTCGGGGAAATGTCCGGGAATTAGAATGTGTCTAAAAGTCAGGGAAATGTCCAGGAATTTTAATGTGTCTAAAATTCGGGGAAATATCAGGGAATTTGAATGTGTTTAAAAGTCAGGGAAATATTAGGAAATTTGAATGTGTCTAAAATTCAGGGAAATATCAGGGAATTTCAATATGGGTCTAAATTCAGGGAATTTGAATGTGTTTAAAAGTCACGGAATTTGAATGTGTCTAAAAGTCGGGGAAATGTCCGGGAATTAGAATGTGTATAAAATTCGGGGAAATATCAGGGAATTTGAATGTGTCTAAAATTCGGGGAATTGTAAGGTAATTTAATTTTGGTTGCAAATGGGAAATCTTTACCAAAATATAGATTACAAAATACCAAATTTTGGCACAAAATAAGTCAGAGAAAATCAGTTAAGACGGTCAGAGCTAGGAGGATGGAAGTTAACGAGTATTATATTCCTAGGTCAGAGAAAACCTGGAAAAGTCAGGGAATTTTAATCTGAAAAAACTGCGGCAACCTTGTTGAAAGTAATGCTTTGGATTTGGTTGACGAGAAAATCTACATATTTTAAAGATAATATTTTGTAAATAGTAATAACAATATTTTTATCCTTATAAACATTTTTTAATGTGTATATCTATTTCCATTAATTTTAAATATCGAAATCATTGTTTTCTATTATAAAATTTAATTAATAATTTATTTATTTATTCAATAATCAACAAATTTTACGAAATTTTCGTACACGATATTGAGCAAAATTTTATTTTACCCATTGAATTGGGAATAGGGACTTGGCAGCATGACGTAGATAATACGTCACCGATGCTTTTTCCAATTGGAAAAAAAAGGTATACCAGCATGGCGGCCATGGCCTAAGGTACGGCGTCATGCTGCCAAGTCCTTATAGTACCCAATTCAATGATTTTACCCAAGGTTCGTAAATCGTGCATTTTACCGGCCAAAAACTCATAATATTTTACGTTATTACGTATACATAAACATCGTACGGAAACTAGTGAAACCGGTAACACGAAACTCCAGGAAATGTGTCGATAAGCCTTGTCTGGGCTAGTGTTGGCGGGAAATATATTGAACAAGGCCATTCCGGCGGTAGAGGGCGATTTTGCCCAAATGCCGACTTCCGAACGGTATTTCCTTCTAAAGGAATCGCAGGCTGATATTACGTTGACTTGGAATGGGCGCTCTCTCCACTAGTATCCACGGGCGCCAAAATAATACGGCGCCAAATAAAAATGACCCGCGGCGCCTTACTTTACCGCGAAAAGAAGGTAACTACGATATTTTGATTTTTGGAAAGAAAATTGGTACAGTAAGAAAAATTATGTTTAATTTGGTGTTTTCTAACTTACAAGCCAAATGGTAAATATTTTTAATATAACAGAAGATTCTTCAAAATACAGAAATATTAATGCTGAATGAAATAATAACACATTATTGAGATATCATAATTTCACTGCATACAACGTTTTTTGTTTAATTTAGCTACATATTTAAAATCTTAAAACCTTCTTGTGGTTTATGTCTTTAAGGCATTCACGTTGAAACAATATAACCACTTCTAGAAGGTGTCGTTCAGAAATGCATTGTGAGAACATAACGGGTATGCGATCGTCAAAAATTTGGCCTAGACCTTTGCTTATGGTAACCTTATGATAGGATTATGGTAATACTAACCTCGTAGAAAACTAATTGCTTCTACGTCATAAAATTGTACCACTTGGTTTACGCTATATTTTAAGCTCTACATCGCAAAAGTCGGTTTGGTAGAATTCGAGTTAGGTGCATTTTTTATGATTTTAGGAGCCATTTTCCAAGATGGTGGAAATTACATGAAAAGGGAGCCCCAAAATCAATAAGATCGTGAATTTTCGGAACTCTTATTTCATTTCGCGTTAAATCATATTTTTTCCTGTACTATTGTGACATTATGGCATTTTTTACAGCCCAAAAAGTCCGCCAAACAGCCCAGCCAGCGAATGCAACGAGTTCCAGTTCCTGAGGGGCAAAAGCAATATCTCATCCGAAATTGATCGGCAAGTTGGAACGGAATGGATATGGGACTGGAGCAGTAGACCCGACCAGGGCCCTCCAAAGTAAACTTTGCATTTGCTTTTACCAACCCCTAACAGGGTTACCTCAGGATCAGGGAATTTTAAGAATTTGTGAAAAAACAGGGAATTGAAAAATGGGCCTAAAACGTTCAGGGAATTTTAAGAATTTGTAAAACGTCATGGATTTTAATTTCATCTTGAAACCTTTATGAAGATAATTTTACTATAGTTCTGTGACAATTATTTAGTTGCTTAAAAGTTCTGGTATTTTTTTAAACGACGCAATTGACGAATTTTGAAATGACGTTTTAGCCCGCGACAGTAACATGTCTTGGGCACACAGCCTTCTTTGCGTGCTTTTTTGACCATAACATGTAGAGGTATTTTAACGCGCAAAATGAATTTTAAAAGCCGTCAATAAAAGTTATTTTTGTTAAAACAACCTTTATACTAAAATATAAGTTGACGTAAATTTATTAACTTCTGACAAAAATGAAATGGTCTAATTTTGATTTAAAAAAGTACAGGGAATTAGAATCTGAAAATATAGTGGCAACCCTGTACAACCTGTACAGTAAAAGTCAGTAAGACACCGATTCACCTTATGGTAATATGAAAATTATCAAAGGGAAAAGTTGCAATGGGCTTTAGTTTTCCCATGGCAACCGAAAATGTTTTTGATCTCTGAAAAAAAACTCAATTTAAAAAAGGATGGGATTTTCTCGGTTAAAATTTTTTACAAAATTAAATTTTCAAAACTTACCCAAAAAGATGAATTTGACCGATTTTTGGTAAAATTGATCAAGGATTTTGGGTAAAGTTGGTCAATTTTGGTTAAATTTTCAGTGGCGTCGCTCGGGGGGGGGGGGGGGGGGGGGGGCGGTCCGCCCCGGGTGCCACCCGTTTGGGCGTGATTTGGGGGTGACACCCGACCGTGAAAACACAAACTATAGAGACTAGTAAGTAGCCCACCATGATATCCGCCCCGGGTGTCACCCCATGCTAGCTACGCCACTGTAAATTTTAACAAAATTTGGGTAACCGAGAAAATCCCATGCTTTTTTAATTGGAGAGATCAAAAACATTTTCGGTTGCCATAGGAAAACTAAAGCTAAAGCTTATTGCATTTTTACCCTTTGGGAATTTTCATACTGACTCATAAGGTCTACCTAACCCCGGAGTTTCAACAGAATCGGTGATAACCACCTCGGGTAGTCTCCTTGTCAATTTACTCACTAAAAGAACTCCCGAAAATTATCTATAGATTTCTAAAGTGTTCTTCGTGCTTTTGTTATATTATAGAGATTGGAAATTCCAACACCCATTGAATTTGGGCAAATCCAGCGGACGTCTCAGTTTGAAGGAATTCCAAAGTGGTCAAGAGAGGACTCTTCTCCACGGAAGTTCTGTCCGTTTTGGTCCTGACCAATATCATCTCCTTACTCGTCGGAGCCGGAGTCGGGTACGTATTCTACCCCCTTCTCTAGTAGTCCCCTCGCCCCCCCCCCCCCTCGCCAGCGTTGTCAGACGTGCGATAATTATTGTACACGTCGATAAAATCGAGGTTATTTTTAGGACGTACAATATTTTTAATGGCGTACTGTACGCATTTTTCGATAATTTAGATAACACGTACGATAATGTTTTCAATTTGGCTGAAAACCAGTTAACACTGCATCTTTTATACATAAGTTTTCAATTGGCCGAACTCTTAAGTGTTATTAAAAATTTGTTTCACAAGTTTAAGCTCAGTAATTCTCGCACAAAATTAAAATTTACCGCCATTTTTCAGTCTTACGATAATGTTTTTCTGAAATCGATAATATTTTGGCTTAAGTACAATAATTTGATTTTCAGGACCTGGCAACGTTGTCCCCCCCCCCCCGTATTTAAATGGCGCTTGTGATAAAGTAATTGGAAGGCGTTAGTTTTGTCGCAATTGTGCAAACATCTGTTCAGTCACGGGGGCCACAGTGACTACTTAACGGTCTTTATTTAGACTTAAAAACAGTTTTTATCTGTCAAGTTACAGGCGGGACAGATTAGAGTTGCTAATGGAAATCTATTCTCTCCTAATTATCTATCGATAATTTTGTAGTTACGTAATTTATTTTTATTTCTCTCTCCAATGTTATACACGGAAAATCGCTTATAACTCTTCTTTCTTTGACGCATTACGCGTTTTCCTCGAAAGAATCCTATAGCTTGACATACATGTACATTTCTTTATCAATGGTAGCATATGTAACATAATCGCTCATAAGTATGCCATAAAAGCATTTTCGTTAATGAAACCTTGTTCATGGGATATGAAGTAAATTACGTCACTTACAACTCCGTGACGAAATACGCGTCATCAACTTTACTGATGGGAAACGGAAGTTAGTGAGAATTCCTCGCGCGTTTCTGGCTTTGCCCATGTCAAGTTTAGCTCGTGCCTCGCGATCACATCATTTCATTTCCATCATCACCTTTTCAATAGCACAAGGATTATCAGCATTTTTGCATTTTCAATTTCACTTAATGATATGTCCCGCGTGAAACAGAGGTCTCATTGAATATTTTTCAATGGAAATGTTATACAGAGGCATACTTATGAGTAATTATGTTACATATGATGGTGGGTATTGATTCGTATGAGTAACGCGTATATTTTTCCTGTAAAACATTAATTTAATTCCCCCCTGGCAGTTGGCCATTCGTCGTATTTCATCGCGCGACTGTTCCAAAACTTACCGCGGAAGAATTGGGCCTATTTTAGGCCTATCGAAATTTCGTTATTCCCAAGCTGGTTCAGCGGTTTCGATTGTGACCGCGAAGAATTTGATATATTACCTATATACCTCGCAATATCGTTTTATAGACAATCGGAACAAAACGAGCTTGCCCATTAGCCCTTAAGCGAAGGACGCGAAAAGCTGGTCTCCGGGAGGGCCTTGACTAGACTGCCCTTTGACGCTAAGTACCTCGGTAACGACTTCATTAACGGCGATACGGTCAATTCCCCCGGGGATCGGCCGTCAAATATCGAGATTGACGTATAATATTCCAATCCGTAACGCGACGTTTTCCACGGAATAATACAATATTGGGCTCCTTCACCCTCAAATTCATTCCCCCATTTATAAAGAATTCCGGGACTTTTCCCGAGAAAACCAAACGAAAAAGATTTCCTAGAGCGCGATAATAAAGACAGAGAGGACGACGGAATGGAAACTCTTTGTTGGAAAAGAATAGAAAACTTCCAAAGGCCTGCACGTTCGTTACACTGGTCGTCCGGTCACGCAGAGACCTTTCTCCGAATAACGGAGTCGTCTATAGTCCAAGTTGACGCCACCACGCGATTAGCAACGCCTTCCCGCGTAAACGAAGCGCCTCGTTTCGCTTCCGACCCTATTCGAAGGAAGAGTTTGCTCTTAGTAAAGGCAAACCAAAATCAATACCGCCACTCTTTGGGGTTTGTAGGGGAGGTTAAGGTCCGGTGATACTGTTACGCTCCATTACAGGGCGCGAACGGAAACGGTTTACGCTAACGCTCTGCTTGTCCGTCCTATGACCCTCCTCGTGTAAAACCATGTTTTTTTTATTATATATTTTTTGGTTTTTGGTATTTTTGTTTAATTAAATTTTTGTTTTGTTTTTGGCATTTTTTTAAATTATATATTTTTTGTTTTGTCTTTGGAATTTTTTTTAATTATATTTTTTGGTATTTCAGGATTTTATTGGGAAAACGTCTTAACAACGCCATAGTTACTATCCCTTTGGATTGAATACGTGCCCCTGAGAATACGCCCCCATTCAATTTAGCACGTTTCCGTATAAAGTAGTTCCCCTCCAAACGTTTATAACATCAAGATAAAAAAAAATGAAACCCACGCCCAAAAACTATTATAAAATATAAGGAGTCGTTCCGTAAAACAATTTAAACGTACACGGTCATTCCAGCGGGAGAATGGGGGTTGCCATAAAAGGGGGCCGAAACCGGGTCTTTAATGCGCGTGAAGTGGCCTAATGACGTCAAAGACGGCCGTTTACTGGCGCGCTCTCTCTTAGACGTCATCGTGCCCAAAAGACGCGGTGCTTACCCTCTTTATTGGCAGCCCCCATTCACCTTCTGGCAACACGGTAACGCGTTAAAATCGTTTAACGAACGACTCCTTACGATTTCTCCACGGACCCATGATTTTTTTTACTCTACTCTTTCACCCTTTGGAATTATTCCCATATGATAAACGTTGTAAATATAATTTTCCACACTAAAAGATTTGCTCCAAAATATAGTTCCAACCCATTGTTACGTACTCTAATAGCGCGATGTTAATAGCGCGAACCGACAGTTTGGATTACACCATTTGATAAACTATTAATATAAACAAAATTGAATGTTTTTCACCAAAAGTATATATAAAAAATATGTAAGTTTATACCGGTAAATGTTAGTGCATTTTTTACGTATAGGATATTTCGACTGTTTACGAGAGTACGCTCAGTGTCCCACTCACGATTTTTACGGTAATTTATTAAGTTTGAAACACTATTTTTCATAGCTGGTAGTCGTACCCATAAGTATAAAAGAAGTTCAAAGTTCAGTAACCAGGGTATAACTTTACGTAAAGTCAATTCCGACGTAAAAATACGATTTCCTACACTTGGTTAATTCGTTTCAATATTCTGATAGTTCACTTTAAGTAGCGAAAAGTGGTGTTAAACTATTCGGAATTACCATAAGTCTATAGTATTAGTCAGTAAGTATGTCTTTTTGGGAGCTGTTTACGGAGTGACGTCATCATAAAGAAAATCGCCCCCCATCGAGGCCCTGTCAAAGGCTACGCACTCTGACGCAAAACGGTGCCGAAGCTCGTGAATAGCTCTCAATAAATTTTAGCGTGTTAATAATATTAGTGGCATACTTAAGGATCAATTTTATAGACTCCTGTAATTACATTTTAAAGCCTGATTTTTTAAAAACACTGTTTTTGTTCAAGTTTATTTCGAAAACTTAGTTTTCTCAAATAGCCAAAGCTTAGTTTAAAGAGTGGAATGAATGGTTCTAAACGAAAGCGATAACACTATATGGTTCCATATCTCGATACTTTTAAACCACTGTCTCCTAATAACGTTTATTTTGCGATTGTGATATTGCCTTATAAAAAGTGTACATAGGAACAATTTTTTTAAAACCGAGTTATTGAAAAACCTTTAACTATAAAGAAGACAGACGGAATGTTTGATACATGGCCCAAAAAGTATATAATGCAAACGGCGATTTTGTATTTAATAAATATTAAATGTTGCTTTAACTTATATATTAGTTTTTAATTATTAAGAATTAATTATATTTAGTTTTAGCTAGAAAATGTTTGTTTCGGTTTAATTTTTAAGAACGCTCGCTTCGGTCTTTTATCATTTCTAACATTTTTTTGTACTCGAAATTTTATCGGCGTTTATATTGGTTGTTTTTAGTATTTTTATAATCAAATGTTGTTCAGTATATACAAAAAAGAATCGTAAATTGTTTAGTTTTTGGATGTAGATGAAATGTAAAAAGCAAGTTGGTGTGAATTAAACTGAAAAATTGCATTCATTTATTTGATTGAAAAGCCGCGATTACCACATAAGCTTGGCCAGCCAACGAAACCAATTACAATCCATAAATAAAGCCAAGTCAACTAACCAGATTCTAGCCTTTCGTACTAAGACTTCTAAAATTCTTGAGATTCGCTTTTAGATGTAATTTGTTTTCTTAAAGGAAGTATATTTACAGGTGATCGGCGCTAGTTACCTTAAAAAACTATTTTTCGATTTAGCTCATAACCCCTTTACATTTTTCAAAAGAGCGTTCGTCGACGCAAAAGCAGGGGCGATTCTAGAAAATTATTCTTAGGTGGGTCCATACTTCAGGGAATATAAGGGTTGTGGGGGAGGAAATCGAATGGAAGTTTATATAAGTAAGAAATTTTTGGGTGGGCACGGGCCCACTGGGCCACCCCCTAGAACCGCGCCTGCGCAAAAGTATTCCATAACACTAACAATTAGGCCTAAACGGTTTTTTTTGAGTCGACGCACCACTTCAAACCACTGTTTAAACTAATACCTCTTAGCGAATTGCAGCTTGCTGTATTAGTTCTATTGAAGTGTTTATGGCGTTGGACTCTATACACCGTGGATGTACGCTTACGGTTAATTCACCTGAAGGCATAAGATTATTTTAGTCCTAACAAGTCTGACAACATACATTCCCCAGTTTTGCCTTGAACCGTCGTGTCATTCTCCCGAAAATTGGTGTCGATAGTTTTTTAGCGCTTTAACTTTCAATTGATACTTTGACCTAGAAGTCTCCAAAAATGAGGGCAAACCCGGAAAAAAAATGTTGGAGCGTCTAGGGCTATTGTTTTTCCATTATCGACTATCTGAAGGCTCTCTCAATCCCATATAAAAGTTCTTTAGCTTCGCAGACTTGGGGGTGTTGGAATTTGTATTCCCCGAGGCTGAACGAAAAGGCAGTCGCAATCTATTCAGCGTGGAATAGATTCGTGAAAAAACGAAACTGGTACCAGTTCATCAGACGAGATGAACTTTCCAATATACAAGGAGGGAAAGTCAGTCTAATATTCTATGGAACAGATAAGAGAAACACGCGACGAGAACGTTTATGTAAAAGTCAAGCACTCTGCTTCGAAAATCTTTCCAATAAACTTGACAGTGTGAATAAGCTAGCGAAACTGACGTAACTTATAAAATGATAAGACATTATGGCGTGGAATTCATAAGACTTCTTAATCTCTTAATTTTCGAAGTTGGCAACTGGGGGATGCCACAAAAAAAATTTGTGAAATCAGAAATATTTTAGTGCTACCACTAGAGATGTGTAGCGCAACTAAATGTTACGGTTATGATTTGGCTTTTTCATAGAATAAGCAGATGCACTGGAATTTCAAAGTGTTGGTTGCACGAAAAGCAAATCCCTTTTAAAAATTCCATTTCAATGACTAGACGTTTAATGATAACTAATTTCATACACAAGGCGAGCACAAAAGTCTTTTTTTACAATACATTGTTCTGTCGCGCTGTAAAATAACAAAGGGGCGTCCGGAATAAACCAATATTTTTTCAAATTTGACAGCTTGAAGTTTCTATTTATCAGTGTACCTGTTATCTCAATTCCGGTAAAAAACGTCGACTGACTATTATTTAAAAGCGATTTCTGTATTAGAATTTTCGCTTTCCAACGTCGCAAGAATGGAAGCTGTATCTTCATTTAGACTGTTTCATCAGGTACTGTAAAATGACAACAGCAGTCTACATAATAAACCCCTTTAAAATATAAACGAATTCTGATGATACCGACATTGCTGTCAGTGGCGTGACCAAGGTCCCTTGGACCCTTCTAAGCATGAGGACGATTGTTTCTGGATTCTTTTAGGGGCCCACCGTTATCTGTCAGTGGCGTAACCAAGGTCCCTTGGACTCTTCTAAGCATGAGGTCGATTGTTTCTGGATTCTTTTAGGGGCCCAATGTTATTTAGGCCTTTGACTGCTGTTGCTGCTTTTAGCTTAGAGGGGTGGATACATTACGAATGAAGGTTTAAGTATTATTTATCATGGGGAAAATTACATTCCCAGAATCCATAGATAATGCTTATTATCGAATCTTATCGCGAGATGTGGTACAAAAGTTTAACCGTATTAGAGAACTTAGTTTTAGGTATTATACAGTACGAGTAAAACGGCTTTGGCACTATTAAGTACGGATCAAATTGTGTAAGTATTAATTAAATTAATTAAGTTACGCGCGTGTAAGCGCCCCCGCAGATAATACTAATGAAACCTTTTTTCAGTTGCGCAGAAAGAATTTACTTTGAGCGCAAAATATTTGATTGAACATTTAAACATTAAACGGCAACTGAAGTCACGATGAATCTATTTGTATTGGGAACTTTAGCCTTTCTGAGTGTAATGAATGGATTACACAAACCCGTGTCTAGCAGCAGAGTTTCGCGCGATTTTGTCGGAGCAGTTTTCGAATACGCTAAAAATGAAAGCGAAAGGCATCGATGGAGTGTGGACGAGGTCGTAAAAGAGAACCTCGATAATTTCCGAGAAGCAGCCAGACAAGCGAAAAGCGAGGTAAGGTTTGCGATTCAAGAAATTGCCAACATTTTGCTTATGAAAGATCGTTTTTCACGATTTCAGGGCGCCGACATCATCGTTTTCCCGGAAGACGGCATCCTGCCAACACCTCTTTCTAGAACGGTAAACATGCCAGAGATCCCCGATGCCAAGACCAGGGCCAATCCATGCGTCGAAAAAGCAAAATTTTCATCGTCCCCTATTTTGGCTAACCTAAGCTGCATGGCCAGAGAAAATAGCCTTTACGTGGTGGCTAATATCGTTGACCAGGAATTATGCTCCAAGAGCAGTGAAAAATCCTGTCCGAGCGACGGGAAATTTATGTACAACACTGACGTCGTTTTTAACCGTGAAGGAGTACTAGTGGCCAGACATCGTAAAAGATTCCTCTTTTTCGAAGATGAGAACAACAGAGCGCTCACGAAACAACTCACCGTGTTCGATACCGACGAGTTTGGTAGATTTGGCGTCATCATTTGTTTCGACACCATGTTCGGCGAGGCTGTGGAGATGATCGAAAAATATAACGTCGATACCGTGTTGGTTTCTACTTTCTGGTTCAACGAACTCCCATTCCTTTCTTCGATTCAGTACTTCCAGGCCTTCGCTGTTGGTAACGGAGTCAATCTACTCGTGGCAAATATCCATCGACCAACGGAAGGAGCTCTTGGAAGCTTAATTGTTTCGAAAGATGGCTCGGTCTTGGACTACACATTCGAGGTGGATGAAAAATCCAAGCTTTTAATCGGAAAGATACCGGCCAATCCAAACCCAAATAGCGTCGCGAGTAGAGCCAAGATTATCAAAGGTCCCAGAAGCGACGTATCGACACCGAAGTACAACTACTTGATTAGTAACATGGATAATTTTACCGTGGTGCCTCTGAATGCCTCTAAAGCCTCCGACCAGATTGAAGCTTGTAACAATAGACTTTGTTGCAAATTGAATTATTCCTCCTCGAAAATGAGCGGCCATTATTACTTGGCCGTCTACGATGGTTTGATGAACGTCAGGGATCATTACTTCTGGTATCATCAAATTTGCAGTCTCTTCAGTTGCGTCGGGCAATATAAAGATTCGAAATTTTCTTGTCAAAGCGTTCCTGATCAAACCAAGTCCCCTTTTGAATTCGAATTAACGGCTAATATGACGGCGAAACATATCTATCCTAGCGTCTTGGCTTCCAACACGACTTTGTTGCCTTCGTCCTATTGGCAGTATGAAATCGGACAGTCTAAACTGAACGGAGCCACGAAAGACCTCCCGTTGCTATCAGCCACCCTGTATGGTCGACGCTATGATCTGGATCCTGCTTACCATCAATAAAAGTAGTCACTTAGCAAAAAGTTTCTAAAAAAAGTCAAAATTTTAATTTCACCAACTGTACAACTTCCCAATATCTAAATAATTGTCACTAATAGAGACGAAATGTATAATAAAACCATTTATTAACAACAAGCGTTACAGTTTTCCTTTATATATAGTACGTGTGATATCTTGTTTTCTCTGAGCATTGGCAAATACGAAAACTACGCTTTGGTAGAGAAAAATACTGCATCAGTGGTTTCAAAGAAATGTTTTGTAACTAATACATAAGCCGTCATGAGAGCTTTTAACAATCAGGGGAAAAAGAGGGCTGACGAGATTGGTTCAGACGATTAATATCCACTTTATGGTCAAATTAGAGGTTACATAGGGTATACAAGACCCACTAAAAAAATACCTTAACACGATTTGACATTTCTGCAGTAAGATTTTCATCCAACCTCTCTGGTAAACCACAACCTCAGACCAAATTATTTTAGGGTTTAATGAAAAAAGTTTTAATGCGGGAAAACGTTAAGACTAGAAATTTTTTTAAGTTTCGTTTCGATGTTTTCCGCACTGAATCTGTTGTAAGAACCTTCATTTTGAGCTGGGAGATTTTATATGACTAGGTTCGGAAGTGAAAATCTTATACCAAATTAATTTCACTACTCTCAGAACATTCCAAGATAGACCGGGAACGCTCTCAGATACTTTCATAATGTAATTAAAATTAGAAAAGATACACAAAAAAAGAATCCTTGAGTACTCTAAGAGTGTAAATGGAATTCGCCATGAGTGCGAAGGGGGGTAAACCAAACTTAATTTATAGAAAATGCTTCAAAATACAAGACCAATTAGATATAGTATAAGTAACTGTGTGTTACTTATTATTATAGCAAAAAAATATTACACATAGTTATTTACAATATTGAAAATCATTATGTACACAATTCTGTGTATATATACAAAACTATTTTTGGGCATGGAAAATATATAAATAAAAATGTTGGAGTTTGAAGAATATATTGATTACATTTTCCTAAGATAAAAAATAACAGGGACTTAAATGTAGAACGTTTTTAACTAATCTATTAGTTATAGTACAAATAAATTTATCTATATATTCAAAATATACTAATCAATTTACTTGATGAAATTACATAAAAACGTCAGTAAATAAATATGCTGAATATGCTGAACATGCGCTACCAGTACATAATAACGACTTGTTTTAAATTATTCTAGATTAAATTCGCGACCTACCTACATAAAAAATTTTAAATAGGTTAATCATTTGTGTCACAGAGTACATTTACAATCTAATTTCACAGAATGTAAGGGTAAATATCAAATTGAAACGAATGTAGATTACAAACTAATGAGAAATGGAAATAAGCAATTTTTTATGATCTTATCTCCTTGTTTTGATTTTAAAAAAATAAATAGGCATCAATGGTTTAAAAAATCATGGCCTATATTATTTTGTAAGCCTATTTCAATACTGTGCTTCATGTTTTTAAGTATTTTTAAAATTAAATGCCGTCATTACGCAGTCCTAAGGCCATTTTATGGAATAAAAGCCTTATGTTCTGCGAGAACAGAAGGAAAAGATTAAGTGTGACTGGAGTTATTTCTAATTTGGTAAGGTCTGGTAGGTAAACTTCTGCCCATAGGGCTTTCGCCTTTCTCTCCAGTCTTTTTCTCAAATTTTTGTGCCAAAGAAGCCACCACGGAAGCATGTGATCCCGCACTACCATTACTGACACTCAAATTAGGTTGCTCAAAAGAGTTTTTCTTAGAAACCAGATTGTTGGAGCTGAAAGTACTCATAGCAGTTCCATTGTTGGAGTTTACACTTCTAGGTTTAGAGAGAACTAAACTTGGTTTGACGCTTGCTGAAGGTGGAGTAGGCGGAACATTTACAGCCTGGTCACCATTAGCGTACACTGGCTTTTTTAAAACTTTAGAAGCTAAATTTTTATCTAAGTTAACAGAGTTATTGAGATAAGGCTTCTTCTGCAAGTCTTCAAATCCGCTAGTAAAGTCATTCCAACCAACATTACCGTAAGTTGGACTCGCATGGTTCAAATTCGCGTTATTTTTCAAGTTGTTTGACTGAAAATTTTCAGAATTGCCATTTGAATGCACGAATGCCAAAGGAGTATTAGAGAAATCCAATGGATCAGACGGGTCCGAGTAGATTAAAGAATTTGGTGTTACGGACCTCTCTTTCGCATTATTTTCATTCTTAACAGCTTCTATGGAATTATTTAAAGGTAGAGGCGGCGGTGGAACCTTGGGAGGGGGAGGCCTTGGCGGCGGAGGACACTGAGGACGAGAAAGCCCGCAGCTTAACGGACGACCATCATTTGTTCGCACACTGGACGATCTGGTGACTGTAGCAAAAGGGTTTGTCATAGCAATGCTACCAGGTGTCCAGGTTGGCGTTCGTTGAGGTGTTACGAGAGGTTTTGGGGGAGCTGGTCTTACTGGGACTAGTTTCCCCACACTGTTGTTAGTGGTACTTTGAGGTATAGGCGGAGAGATTTCAATGTTCCTTAAACTAGACCTACCCCAGGTTCCTTTACCACTATTACTTCTAGATAAAGTTGAAGCATTGACTGTAGCGTCTGAATCAGGTGGCAATGGACGAGATATCTCCACATTCCTTAGATCAGAACCCACGCAAGAAGGAGGACGGGGCTTGCGCATACTTGCTTGCTTAGCTCTCGATCTACTGAAGTATTTTTCGATTAAAAACCATTCTTGCAAACTATGGGACTTATTTCCCTATAACTTACTTAATAGCTGCCTTTCTAGCTTTAGATATCCACCATGTTTTGAGATGTTTCCGAAAATGATATATACCAAATCCAGCAATGGCAGTCAGTGGTACAATGCACAGGAAGATTATGTACATGGCTACTAAAAACTGATATCCAGCTAAAAAATAAGATAAGTCAGTATAAGAATTTGATATCTTTAGTATTACAAAGTCAATACAAGTAACTACAACGCGTACAACAATAATTTGGCATTAAATAAGGAGGTTACAACATTTCCAGGAATTTGAAAATAGCTTGTAAGACGTTTAAAAAAAAACTTTCAGGCATTTCATTACCATTTGGATCAGACATTGGTCCACTGTCAACACTTCCTCCCGGTCCTAGAATAATAATTATAATATTAATTTCATTGTATTATACTTAAGAATCATGCTAAGCAGTTCTCCCTTCATAAAAAAAGGGATATTTAAAAGGGAAAATAAATACATTAATTATTAATTACCTGGTCCATCGCAATAAGGTGGTCCGAAGCCAATAAAACAATGGCAATTCCCTTTATTATTACAAATCTAATAAAAGTCCTTAATATTATATTTCTGGTGATAAGAATCTTTAAACTTAAGGACTAAAACACATACTCCATTAGAATTGCAATTAGTAGAGTGATGAGTTTTTAAAAGCTGTTGTATATTCTGGCATTTCTGATTAAGACACACTTTATTTTTGCCACACTTGGCACCATCGGGCGTCAAACCAGGGTCTAGGCTATCAATGCCTAGGTCCACTGTAGCGGATTTACAAATTACAGTTTTGCCACGATGTTGAATGTAAGAATGCGCTAAGGTTGCAGCTGATTCCAAGCCAAATTCAAGTTTTTCATTCAAATGAACGCAGTGCAAACGCCCACACAAAATGTCCCTATATTACAGTACGAATGTTCAATTGATTAAATGAAAAAGTTTTAAACATTTGAGCATAATATTCTTACTCTCTATTGCAAGGTTTGTGCGTTTTGTTGGGCTTAAAATAACCACAATTTCCATTGTCATTCCCTTGTTGGTTTTGGTCAAAACATTTTAGTTCTGACATTTCCCCAGTTGTTCCCCACAAAAGTTTACATTGGTCATTGTGAGTTTTGCAATAACCTTTGTAACAATAAGCCTAAAAGAACAAAATCTTAGTTTTATAGAGGTTAAAATTAAAAACAATAACCCACTTTTCCTCCTTTGCATTCAGCACCATCTTGGACATAAACATCATCTGGGCAAAACTCGGATTCACCATCGCAATATTCAGGTAAATCGCATTCAGAGTATTCTTTTCTACAGCGAACTGCGGGTTCTTTCAATTGGCACGTACTGGTATCGCAACAAGCCCCCGTAGCACACACAGCATTAGCAGATAGTTGGCAGGTGGTAGCGTTACAACATTTATTATCACAAAACTAAAACAAATATGGTTTTTATAACTAACATATCTATTTAATACACAAATATTACAAAAATAGACTAACTTCTTTGTAACCACAGTCACACTCTTCACCAACTTCCAAGAAACCATTACCGCAAACTGGACCAATAATTTTACTTGGCTTATTTCTCAAGCAGTAATCCATGCTTTGGGTGTAAGCGTCTTTTAGGTGAGTTTTGGAACAGCTTGACCAATGGCGTGGACTTGTTGACCTAACAATGTGAAAAAGACATTAGTTTTAGGTTTACCTACTAATTAGGTTAAGTCCAACTTACCCTGAAGAAGGTGACATAATACACTTATCATCCGGACAATCACACGCATCAGAATCGTGTTCCATCCCAAAATTGTGACCAATTTCGTGAGCTACAGTTGTAGCCACTAATCCTACAACCTTACTGTGATCCATATTGACACCCCCACTGAACTCCCAAGTGCATATAGGTCCTTTTAAGGCTTTACCTACTACACCACCATCAAATTTCATGGCTCTAAAAATTAAATGTTTCAGAAACTAAATAAATAATTACAACAACACATAAAACACCAAATAAAAAAAACCTGACTAACGTTATAAGTTGAGCATTATCATTGGGGTGTTCTTTGGCAAGTTTCTGTCTTCTGTAGTGCAAAAAATTGGTCAATGTGGCATCACCATCTGGAGAAAGCTTGATTTCATCATATTCTGACCAGATGACAACACCAACAAGGGCAATATAGATGTTTAAGGGAGCGTATAGCTGTTATATAGAAGAAAGATATCAAAATAATAAACAAACTGGTTGAAAAGAGTCATTAAAGGAAAAAATAATAAGTACCCCATTCACTATGTTAGCTATTTGTTTGCTACGTTCGAATACATCTTCTTTGCTTGAATTCCTTTCCTTGTACTACAAAATAAAGACTTGTTAAAGATCCCCGAAAATGTTATATTTCCTTGGGAAAAGGTCACAGGGCAGGTTTACCTCTTGATGATCATTGACTAATACAAGCTCAATGTAACGCGAATCGCTATTACTTTTGTACGGTTCTCTAACAAAATCTGTAGACCTTCTAACCTAATTTAATTAAAAGAAAAAAAATTGGTTTCAGTTTGGAATTACGGCAGTAATAAAGTAAGGAAAAGGTTCTCACTCTTTCGTGACTTAATTTGGAAAGAAAATTCACATGACTACTTGTTTCGGAACTATTGTAACCTAAATAAAATATCTCGTAAATAAAAGTTTGTGGAAAAGAAAGTATCTAATAGGTTTCAGAAGACAGACAGAAATAGTTATTTTATAATGGGTTTCAAAAGACAGACATTATAAATAGGTCTTTTATAATGGGTTTCAAAAGACAGACATTATAAATAAGTCTTTTATAATGGAGATCAAAAGCAAAGCAGAAAACTCACCACATTTAAAAGGAATATCTTTAGGATCCTTAAATACTAAATGATCTAATGATGAACTTTTTGGTTCAATGTAATGGATATCTTCGCCATCAAATATCATACCACTGAAAAAATTAGATGCAGTTCCATTTCAGATTTAAAACTAATAAATTAGAGATATTTCACAAAAAAATAGGTCAATTTACCTCACGCCACTGCACAAACTAACAGCCGCCCATGAATTGGATCTATTTAAGACTTCACCTTGATAATAACAATGTCTGGAATTTTTCTAGGATCATAATGAGAAAATGTAGGTGCTGTATATATTTAGAGTAAGGATGGTTAAAAAACAGTGTAATTTACATTTTGTAATGGCTTTTCCACAACAAATTTCCCATTTTTATGGTACTTCTCGAAGTACCCATCAGGAAGTAGAATTTTGTTAGGATGAAGTTGTAAGGTAAAATTCTGACCAAACGCAACATAATTTACAAGGAGTTCTGTGGCAAGATTATCCTGGTAAAAATAACCAAAATAAACCTTTGAGACAAAAAAACTGGGGCAAGTTTAATATTGTTAAGGTATACTGGCATTGCGTATGTATAACCCAATTTTGGGAGCCTAAATTTGATATTAATTGGCCAATATTTGGTCATTATTATGCAAATTTATTTAAATGGAACAAAAAGCTAATAAAAAAATTATAAAATCCAAACAAGGGGTTTATCATCAATTCATAATTAAAATGCAAACCAAATTCTATGGTAAAAACCGTTATAAGCAATGAATACCCATATCCTATATTATTTGTAAAACAAATGATGCGTTCAAGTAACTCCATAAATCTATATTTTTAAATTGTTTGCAAAAATGTCTGTGGAAAAAAGTTTATTTTCCTTTCCATTATACTATACAAATAGAAAACCGTTTGTTACAAAAAAATGCGAAATCAAAAAGAAAATAAATGTTTAGAGCCACTTGATTATATAAGCATCGCTGATTCCAAATTGAACCTAGATCCTTTTCTCTAGTGAGCGCCTAAGCTTTTTCTGTAAATGCTAGTAGCTCATGTAACAAGAAGATGTAGTTTTTATTGGAATATGGATAATTAGTGCGTGCAGTTTGCCTTTTTATTTCTATTTAATCCAATATATTTTTAATTAAATGTGATCACCAATCAGATTAAGTTCCATTCTAGAAAGTAAGGGCATATTTAATTATAATCCATATTGTGAAGTTGGTTTTTTATTCCAGAATCCCATTAAATAAAAACCTCCACCAAAACAAAACCATTTTCCATGTTCAAAGCAGCTGTTCAAATTCCAATATTTTAATAGATTACCAGGGCATGCAACACGTCACCTGCCTAATCTATATACCATCTCAACAAGTTGACTCATTATATTTCACATAAACATTGCGTAACAGGGAAATGATGAAAGCTTATGTCAAAGTGAAATTATTTTTAAAAGCGCCACTGTTAAGGGACGTATCATCCTAACCAGTTATTTGCTATTTATATTTTATAGGACCATAATTGTGGTTTTTTCCGTTACAAAAACTAGCTTCATTAAGCGGAAAGAGGCGAAAGATTTTATGGGATACCGCCTTTGTACTACGACACAATTAAGCTTTATCCCAGTACCATTTAACCCTAAATGTAAGCGAGGCCAAAGGCAATATGGGGAAATGAAACAATATTTCCACGTATTTCGGAAGCCCCAGAGAAAAACCTTTTCTGTCGGATGGAAAAGGAAGGAAGTTGGAAGGGAATAAAGTAGAGGTTCCGGGCACGATTTTTCCCTTTAAAACGTAATATATTATTTTCCAATCGCGGGCGAAAAAAAAATAACACAATCTAGGTATCGAGGTTTATATATTCACCAAACATACCACGGTTACGAAACCTTTTTCTTTTTACCTTAAGTTTTCCTAAGCTATCCGTTTTACGAAAAAAAAAAAACTAGGCTGAAACTATAAGAAAAGTCTAGCGAAATAATCTGGGTTTATAAAACTTTCGACCTATAAAAAAAGAAATCTTATCTAAGCAAATTCATCAACGTAATTTATATCAGATACCTGGGTGAAAAAAGCGACCTTTTAAAATCGAAAAATGCCGTGGAATTTATAATAACCCTACGACCTAGAACTTTGGCAGAATTTTAAAGTTCCGATACCAATTTTTAAAAGGTCTAATTGGGAGTACTTATCAAAAGAGAACCGTATTTTATCAGATGCGGTTTGAGAACAAAGAACCGCTCAGCTGAAAAAAGGCTTAGTCATCGGCGATATGACTCAAATAATTTGTTCGTTCTGTCACGGAAACGATGGCGGTAACTAACGTGGCCCATACTTAACATAAACCCGAGCCTTCCATTTAACTTCCAGGTAACAAATTGCGATAAATAATTGTCCCCGATCGCTTGTCAACAGTTATTCGATATAGAGTCGAAATAATTAGGCAAGGAGGCGAGAAAATAATAAGATTTGTGGGACGGGGGTGTTATTAAACGGTTATTCCGGGATTTTAATACAGTTTTACGTCTCGGGATCACGTTTAACGCCCCTCATTGTCCTTTTGGCGTATAATTTATATTATTTTACGAGGGTCGCGCGTTATTGGTCGAGAGCGTATGGTCCCTCCTGTACGTAGTCTGCAGCTTCGTAATAAAAGAAACGTTTCTTTTTCGGCGCAGCTATAAACGCGAAATACCATAAATAATGTCCGTTTCCTCCCTTTAATGGGAACAAAGTTTCCGTTTTTACGGCGGCCCGCAATAAAACCCGGCGAAAGGACGGACGCGCTTTGAGAGGAGATTGGGGAGGGGGTGTCACCTTATCAAAACCGCGTTAAGTCTTTTCGGGGCCCCTATTTATAAACAATTTTTAACGACCAAATGAAATTCGGTTACGCCGCGTACCGGTAGGATGGTACGAGGTTATTTATCAACAAGCGCCGCATCTCAAGCGTGCGTAGATGATCTCAACTGGGCGCGGCCGAGCGCGTCAATTACCGCCGAGTGGCCACGAACAATAATTAGTTCCTAGTTTGAGTAAGAGCGCGAGGACCACGGATAGCCTCTACGACAATTCAATCTCTTAGTCTATAGTATCTCATCTCTCTAAACTACTGTAACTCTTGTTAAGGACATATACCTTCGCAGGCTTCCGCCGAATTTCGGAAGAAAAACTAGTGGTGAAATACATTATCAGTGTTGCCACAATATTTTCAGACTTTCTCCTCAGAGGTTTTAAGAGATTTCCCCTGATCTTTCAATGGGAGGTTTTCAGAGATTTCCCCTGACCTATTTTAGATCTCCCCTGACCTTTCCCTGGGAGGTTTTTAGAGATTCCCCCCTGACCTTTCCCTGGGAGGTTTTTAGAGATTCCCCTGACCTTTACTAGGGAGTTTTATAGAGATTTCCCCTGACCTTTACTAGGGAGTTTTAAAGATATTTCACCTGACCTTTACTAGGGAGGTTTTTAGATTTCACCCTGAACTTTCCCTGCGAGGTTTTTAGAGATTTCACCCTGAACTTTCCCTGGGAGGTTTTTTAGATATTTTCCCTGACCTTTCCCTGGGAGGTTTTTAGAGATTTCCCCTGACCTTTCCCTGGGAGGTTTTTATAATTTCCCCTGACCTTTACTAGGGAGGTTTTTAGAGATTTCCCCTGACCTTTACTAGGGAGTTTTAAAGATATTTCCCCTGACCTTTACTAGGGAGGTTTTTAGATTTCACCCTGAACTTTCCCTGCGAGGTTTTTAGAGATTTCACCCTGACTTTTCCCTGGGAGGTTTTTAGAGATTTCACCCTGAACTTTCCCTTGGAGGTTTTTTAGATATTTCCCCTGACCTTTCCCTGGGAGGTTTTTAGAGATTTCCCCTGACCTTTCCCTGGGAGGTTTTTATAGATTTCCCCTGACCTTTACTAGGGAGGTTTTTAGAGATTTCCCCTGACCTTTCCCTGGGAGGTTTTTATAGATTTCCCCTGACCTTTACTAGGGAGGTTTTTAGAGATTTCCCCTGACCTTTCCCTGGGAAGTTTTTAGATCTCCCCTGACCTTTCCCTGGAAGGTTTTTAGAGATTTCCCCTGACCTTTCCCTGGAAGGTTTTTAGAGATTTCCCCTGACCTTTTCCATTGAGGTTTTTAGAGACCTTTCCTACGCCAAAAATTGACAATTTCTACTGCTAAGATAACAATCTTGTAAAAAAATTCGAAAAATAATAAACGAAGAGACCATTATGGCAAAATAAAAAATGCGTTTGATTAAATAGCGGCGGTACATTTTGCATCGTTAGTAGGTTTAACGGGGTAAATGGCACCCATTAGAAATTGCCTCAGGCTCGCGAAGGTAGCCAAGCTACGCAAATGATCTGGTAAGCGATATATTAAACACTCGTGTCATAAGCTATGGCGCGTCAAGATGTAACGCCAAACGAGGCACTCCCCTGCTAAGGCAGATCGTCAATATAATAGGCTACGATTCCTAGAATGGGAGGACGCGGGACGCAAAAATAAAAGTATTTTAATTTTCACCCTGTATTAAACGCCAAAAACTTTTTAAGCCAAGGCTATTTAATGGAAAACAAGTTACGGTGTATAACTAAGAAGGTAATAAAAAAGATATAAAACCTTCGAGAAATAGGCGAGGCGAGGTGAGCTATCGCTTCGAAATAAATGGCCGTGTAAATATCTCCAAAGGAAAAAAGAAGAACGTAGTAAGGGATGCGCGATAAAACTTTTACCCGTCCGACGAATTTCGTCAACAACGAAACGCGCCAGGTATTTTCAATCGCCACCCAACTATCGAGGGTCAAGGGCGTGTATGGTCATCATCCATCCACGTACCATCGAGCACACCCCCATTGTTATAGTCGAAAATCATCATTTATCGCGGTAGTATACGGAAACGCCACGACCGAATAGTACGCCTCGAAAGTAGCGAGAGGGTAAAGTCCATCTTCGCTTGATCAATAGGTACGACGCGAGGTGCCAGCGACGTCCCGGTACGGATGTAAGAGGAGGGGTGTTTTTACCGAACAAAAATGCCTCAACGGAAGTTCTTAAAAGATTCGTCACCGCTCGCGGGGAAAAAGGTCTACCGAGAAAAGGTCTTATCTGGCGAAACACCCTCCCAAGATTAGGCGCTTTCTCGGTTGTAATTAGCATATTAAAATCCAACGGCGCCTCCTCCCCCGAACCATTCCTTAGACGGGAAACTTATGATTCGTCTGTCCGGGGAGGGGGTGCGACGAATAACGTACTGTGGTATCTGGCAGCTCAGCTTCTCTTCTAGGCCTGGTCCGTCGAGGAGCGTCGCCGGGAAGCCCGCTTATCGTTGGTCTCGTGACATCGACGGAATGGAACTGGCTGGTGGCGGCATCTGCGGAAGATAGAAAATAACGTAATAAGCTTTATTACGATGGATCAGAGGCGGCTGTCGTTGGACATTAGCTTAATGGATCCGCGGCCGTTCTCCGTCTTGGCCAGTCGGGAAACGAGAATTACAATACGAGGAAATACCACGCGCCGTCTCAGAAACGAAACGATATTAAGACGACGAAAAAACGCGTTTTCGTCTTGCCTACGTAAAAATAACGAAACAAAATCGAGAAAGGGTTATCTGACACTATCGAAGAAGCCGCGTTAGTACCAACTTTTCCTTTTAACTCGAAGTTCGGTAAAGTTCGACGAATCTACAACGTACAGTCGTTAAAAGCTCTTTAGAGGTTGCCGTCGAGTCCCGGAGAACATTGGCCCGTCGGCTAAATGTCGGAAATGACGAGATTATTTCCAAATGCGGGTAATAACGTCTCCAAATCGACCCATTTCTGGACACATCCATATAAAGCCATAAATTGATACGTATTTACGAATAAATAATAACAGCTATTTTATAAACGAGTCAAACGGGTGTTAAAACCGACCCGTACATAAAAATAATTATTATAAAACACATATGAGCCAAGTATTTAGTAACGGATAATTAGAAGCCTATATAGCGTCCAGCCAAAAAAAAAGTTAATACGGCAATAAGATAACGTTAAGCAGTCGAAGGTCACCGAAGCGGAAAACCATTACGGAAAACGAGGCTTCGGGCCTTTGCGGCGATATAGTAATTGATCACCAATGCCATCCCGATAACGCCGGCTATAAAGCGAAAATAAGGTTTAATACTTTAATTCGGGGGACGTTTGAGTCGCATTCGTTCCATTACGACGCTGAAAAGATCCAGTGTTGCCAAGTTTTGAAAGTAATATTTACCCTTCAGAACGTAAAAATTTCCCTTTTTAGGTCAAAAATTCCCTCAATAACCACAACCCCCTTACATTCGTGAAAACTCCTCGGAAAACAAGCACAATATTTCGGGAGCGACCAAATATTGAACATTTTTAATGAAATTATAAATATATATATATATATATATATATATATATTGAGAGCCGCAATGGCGGAGCAGGGACTTTGATATTTGTCCTTGAGGGGATACAAAAACCGGAATCTACTGCGCATGACGAGACTATCGCATGTTGCCTTCACTTTTTCTATCTCGTCTCTTAGCCCCTCAAAATTCCCGCAAAATATGAGTATTTCGAGAAAAATTCCCTTTTCCCCTCCCCGATAATTTAACGACGAAATGGGAATTTTCCTGCACATTGGCAACACTGAAAAGATCCTTTTTCGTTTTTGGGCGATGCCGCCTTCGTCCGTCCGTGCCTGCTCCAAAAACTGTTCATAAATTATCCGCCGTTTGGCGCGCCAGTACGTATCAACAACGGGTACAACACCCTCCCGAGGGAGGAGACGGGCAAGCCTACGTGAGACGTCTCTTCCTTCTAACATCTCGACGTGCCTTTTAAATAGGAGCTCTAATGGAACATTTACTTTCAAGGTGAAACCGAAACCGTACTTTTCAAAATGTGGCCGAATCTCGTCAC